>NC_135716.1:76475483-76665483 GCF_964656455.1 Halichoerus grypus | reverse complement strand
CTTCTGAGCACATCCCCTCCCAGGAACTGGAAGCACATGCACAGGGACAGGATTCCTTTAGCCTGTTATGCTAATGTCCTCCAAGTCTATATTAATCAAAATAAAGCAGTCTACTACATGCTTAAATCGGGTACAATATTAAATGCTTTCCAACCTGACTTTAAAAATAGTTTCATTTCCCAGGCGAGGGGGTGGGTACACTTAGACTCACTTCCCTTCCTAACATGAGGGCTATCAATTCATCAATGTTTTGCAATACATTTGGCACTGTAAATAATATAATTGCCTAGTGCAAAATTTCATGGTGCTATTTAAAGGCAATACTACAGTGCAAGGACAAATTAGGAACAGCGAATGTCCAATATGAAAATCCCCACACTGGGAGTGTACAGTACTTAAATGACTTTCTTTTAAATGAATCCCTTTACTGAGCTGTCAGTTATACCATGAGCGAACCCATACAAGATATAAACGATGCTGCCACAGGTACAGTCTGGTGACAACATGGATTTCTAGCTGAGAAGACCAGCCACCTGATCAGTTTCAGAACTCTACTGGATACTATTAACACTATTAAAACAATCAACTAATATTAAAAAAAAAATTAATTAACAGCTTTATTGAAATATAAATGGCATTCCAAATTATTTACCAATTCAAGGTATACAATTTAATGATTTTTAATATATTATAATTGTGCAACCATTACCACAATTGTAGAACACTTTTATCAACCCAAAAAGAAATGCCATAACCATTAGCAGTCATTCTCCATTCTACAACCCATAACCCTGGCCAATTCCCTCCTTCGGGCCCAGGCAACCACTAATCTACTTTCTGTCTGTATGAATTTGCCTTTTTGGACATTTCACAATATTATATGATATCTTACCCTTTGTTACTAGTTTCTTTCACTTAGAATAATATTGTTAAGGTTAATCCCTGTTGTAGCATGTGTCACTACATTTATTTCTCTTTATGACCAAACGATAGTTCATTGTTTGAATATACAATATTTAATTTATCCATTCACCAGCTGATGGTCATCTATGAATAATGCTGCTGTAAACATTTACGTATCTGTTTTTGTGTAGAGATGTTTTTCTTTCTCTTGAGTATACACCTAGGAGCGGAATTACTGGGTCATTTGGTAACCCTGTGTTTAACTGTTTGAGGACCTTCAAGATTGTCTTCCAAAACTGATGCAACATTTTACATTCCCATCAGCAGTGTATAGGGTTCTACCTTCCCCACACCTTCACCAACACTTGTTGGTGTCGATCTTTTTTTTATTATGGCCATACTAAGACATGTAAAGTGGTATCTCTTAGTTTTGATTTGCATTTCCCTAATGACTAATGATACTGAGCATCTATTCAGGGGCTTATTGGTTATTTGCATATCTTTTTTGGAGAATGGTTGTCTTTTTGTTACTGAGTTGTAGGAATTCTTTATATATGTATTCTAGACTCGAGTCCATTATCTCGAAAAAAGCAAAAAGCGAAACTTTTCTCCCATTGTATGAGTTGTCTTTCCACTATCTTGATTTTGTGTTTTAAAACACAAAGGTTTTCAATAAAAAAATTTAAAAAAATAAATAAATAAATAAAACACAAAGGTTTTTAATTTTTATGAAATCCAACTTATCTATGTGTTTCTTTGATTGCTTGTGCTTTGGTGTCATTTCTAAGAAACTATTTCCAAATTCAAAGTTTAAAGATTACATCTATGTTTTCTTCTAAGAGTTTTACAGTTTTTAGCCCTTACACATAGGTCTTTGGTCCATTTTGAGTTAATTTTTGTATATGGTGTAAATTAAGGGCCCAACTGCATTCTTCTGCATGTGAATATCCAGTTGTCCAAGAACCTTGTTGAAAAGAATATTCTTTCCCCCATTGAACTGTTTTGACACCCTTGTTGGAAATCAATTTACCATGCGTGGGGATTTATTTCTAGACTCTCACTCCTATTCCAATGATCTATACATCTATCTTCATGCCAGTGCAACACTATCTTGCGTACAGTAACTTTGGTGTAAGTTTTGAAATTAGGAAGTGTGACTCCTCCAACTTTGTTCTTTTTCAAGATTCTTTTGGCTATCATGGGTCTCTTGAATTTCCATATGAAATTTAGGATCAACTTGTCAATTTCTGCAAAGAAGCCAGCTGTGTTATTGATAGGGAACGTGTTGAATTTGTAGTTCACTTTGCTTCATGTTGCCATCTTAAAGAACATGTCTTTCTATTTATTTGGGCCTTCTTTGATTCTTTCAACAACGTGTTACAGTATTCAAAGTTTTATGCTTCTCTTGTTAAATCTATTATTAAGTATTTTATTCTTTCTGATGTTATTATAAGTAAAATTATTTTCTTACCTTCATGTTTTATTACTACTGTATATACATTTAATTTTTATGTTTATTTTGTAACCTGAAACTTTCCTGAACTTCTTTAGTTTTAATCGGCTTTCTAGAGGATTCCTTAGCATTTTCTATATACAACTCTCTATACAACAACATGTCATCTGCAAATGGAGATTGTTTTACTACTTCCTTTCAACACAGATGACTTTTATTCATCTTTTTGCCTAATTGCCTTGGCTAGAACCTCCAGGATAGAATAGAAGTGGCAAGAGCAGAAATCATTGGTTCCTGATCTTAGAAGGAAAGTAGTCAGTCTTTCACCATTTAGCATGATGTTACGCTAATTTTGGAATTTTGAAAGCTTAGTTTAAAAGCATTTTAAACTGAAAAGCTAATTGCTACCTGGCACAGTACCGCATTGGTGTAACACTAGGGAGACCAAAAAAGAAATCCTCTATCTCTAAAATTTTACAAGTACTTAGCATGGAATTTGTCATGGTGCTGGTCATACTTGCTCCCCAGCTCCCTGCTAAAACCTGCTGAGGTATGACTAGAATGGTCGGACACAGAGAATTCACTCTGTTCAGTCTGGGCTGCCTTGGTGGCTCAGACTATCCCCCAAGAAAGTCAGTAACAGCCTGCCAGAGCTAAGTGACAAGGTTTCCTTTGAAGTGTTTCAGGTTCTGGTAGTAAAGGTCAGGTTAACTCAAAGTTTAGTGATGCTGTAGAGGACAAACTATAGGTTTGACTTCTAAGTCTTCCATCTTTCATGCCAACATTTGTGAGCGTGCTCTGTCAGGGTCAGGTGTAGACAGCAGACCTACATTCCACCTGCTGCCTGGGATTAAACTAAACAAACTCAGTCATAAGAATATTGTCCATCTGGTTCCCATTTCCCATTTTTAATCTCGACATATGGACTCTGGGTATCTGCTATAACTGTTTACAAAAGTAGATATACCTATAGCCAATAAAATATAGCAAAATGGAATCAGATATTAGAAAAATTACCAAATCAAATGATATTTTGATAATAAATGAAAGATGAGACATCCCCAATGTAGTTACATATTAGCCCAAATGAATCCTGTAATGATGATGACATTATCAACAGTAATGGCAGCTAACACTTGTCTTCATGCTTATCTTATGCAAGGTGCTGTTCTTAGCACCTTTTCATGGATTAATTTGGATGCAGAAGCACTAAAAATCTCATGAAATTTCCCAGGTACATACTGCTAGTTAAGTTATTGAACTAGAACTCCACCTCAGGCGGTCTACCCCTAGACTCACACTCTTAACCACTAATGCAGTACTGCCAATTTCACTCCTATCTACACATCATATCAGATCAGTAAAAACCACTGTGGATCTGATGAGAACACTCTCCGGTGAATTCTTTTCCTTTTAGCCTTTGGCATTTTTACAAGAAATTGATGCCAGCAAAAAAGATTTGCCTCTAAACTTTGCATCTAATGTTGCATCTCCCTATACCTTTACAAAGCTGTTATCATTCAGGAAGTGAAGATCTCTCATGTAAAATTGATGAAATCGATAAGAAATTTTAAAGATCTTGCTTTTGTCACATGTTTCTGTTCATCAGGAACCACATGAACACTAAATATAGGTTTGTTTTTTTTTTTTTAAAGATTTTTTTTTTATTTATTTATTTGAGACAGAGAGAATGAGAGAGAGAGAGCACATGAGAGGGGGGAGGGTCAGAGGGAGAAGCAGACTCCCTGCCGAGCAGGGAGCCCGATGCGGGACTCGATCCAGGGACTCCAGGATCATGACCTGAGCCGAAGGCAGTCGCTTAAACAACTGAGCCACCCAGGCGCCCGAACACTAAATATAGTTTAAAATATAGTGAGGCATAAGATATTTGCTGAGAAGTGTGGTATATATATCTATTTGTATGTCTTTAACTATACCTATGCCAATACCTACACCTGTATCTATATATGCCTCTGTATCTCTTATGTCTATATGTATGTATTTGCAACACGCCCTTCATGTCAGATAAAGTTTTGCTTTGTCACCAAGCAGCTGAATTACATGTTGTCCATGCACTTGGTGGCCAGCTCATTCACTCAGTCTGCCTTGTTTTCATTCACCAAGTGATGTGCAGCATCACTCAGCTGCATAAAATCTGTGGTACGATCCCTTTACATATTTTATATGTGTGGCAAAATGATGGCTTTGGATCACGGACTTTAGTGATCTGAAAAGAGTCGTCATGGTGATGTGCCCATCTGCTTCATCCTCAGCCCTCTTACTTGTTCTGGGTCATATTCCCATTGAAAGACCAGCACTGTGTATACATGGGGCATCTGTAAAGTCATTCTAAGTGTGTGCACCCTTAATTTCTCATTTCTGTGCATACTCCTTCCTTCTACACACAGCATTTATTCTAGTTAGATAAATTTGTCTTTAAACCAGTGTTTAGTAATAATAGCTTGAGCTATTACAGAATATCACAGACTGGGTGGATTAAACAGTAGACATTTATTTCTCTCAGTTTTAGAGGCTGGGAAATCCAGGATCAAGGTGATTCAGTTCCTGGTGAGAACTCTCTTCCTGTTTTCTCACCATGCCTTCACATGATGGAGTGGAGACAGAGCTACATAGTCGCTTTCTCTTCTTATAGGGGCACTAATCCCATCTGGGGGCCCCACCTTCATGACCTCATCCAAATCCAATTACCTCCTAAAGGTCCCACCTCTAAATACCATGGCATTCGGCGGTTAGGGCTTCACCATATGAATTTGGGGGAGGGACACAAACATTCAGTCCATAACAACTAGCTTATTTCCCTCCTCACAGAAAGGCAAGTCAGGCCTCTTAAATTCCACTTAGGAAAAAACCCATATTTTGCAGACAAGTAATTTGGCTTCCGGTTTTCCTTCTTACTGTGATTTGACAGAGTAGACCACAATGTCTCAAACAAAGGATTCTCTGTGGTTTCTACAATTAGTTCTGTAAATGTGTTTGAAATAAGTGTCTTCATGACTGAACAGTTAGCATTTAAAACAACAAAAAGGAAAAACAGAGCAAAAGAGGAAGGATGGTTTCAGAATGGCCCATGCAAAACAAACAAGGCTGTTGGCTAATACTCTGGATATCCCCAGATTGGAGGTGAGAACGACATGGTGCTCAGAACGCTCAGTGGCTGGCTCTGACTTTTAAAGAGGTAAGAAAAAGAGAAAACACATCTAAATCATTTGCAAAGACTTTTAAAATGTTGAATGTATTTCCAGAGATTGCACAACATTTTTCTTACATTTAGCTAAACAGACATCGTGACCGGAGACTATTGTGGACATAAACCCAGGAAGGGAGGTAGAGTTGGCGAATGTGATGTGCCATGGGGGCCTGTCTCATTCAGTTTTCATCTCTGTTCAGCAGCACGGGTGAGGGCTCTGAACAGCATGAAAGTGCCTAGTTTGGCTGATGAGCTTCCTCAGTCACTTCACTGGCCTAGGATTCAAGGCACATTTTTATTCTCATTGTTTGTTCCATGTCAGGTCAACTCCCAAACATAAACTTCCTCAATCCTATCAGCAAGTGCAGATTTTAAGGTGCCAGTCTTATTGAGTCACTGACTAGTCACCTTGCTTCCAACTGGCTGTATACAATAGACCCACCCACACCATACTGGGAACCCCGGGCTCTGACAAGGCCTTGAACATTCCCACAGCTACCACAGTCCTTCACAAATTCCTTTAATTACACTTTTTCCAACCCTATTTCCAATGCCTTCTTTCAAGCTCTCATCATCCACTATCTGAGTCCTAACATTTCCTCATACCCAATCTCTCTGACAGCCCCTTTCCAGGACATCCTTTCTCTGCCTCCAGCTTTTTTTTCCCTATAAAGCATAACTAGTTATGTCCATCCTTATGGCTTTCCTTTTCTTCCTGCATAAACAACCAGACTCTATTTCCCAAACTCCTTTGAGGTTAGGTGTGGCTATGTGCCACGGTGGTGCAGAAGCGTGATGTGTTTGTCACTTCCGGTCCAGACCATAAAACCCTCCCAAACTCAGTCCTCTTCCACCAACTGCACAGAGATGACCTCAAAAGCCATGTGTTGAAGATGGCAGGGCCCCAGTCAGTCTGAATCCTGAGTGACTACATAGACCAGACCCCGACCTCCCTTATAAAACAGTAGGACTATTTGCACGATAAAAAGATCAAACTGTTTTTATGTTTGTGTCAATGAACATTTTTGTATGTGTCCTCATACAGCTAATGTTAGCCTAATAAATGCATCCCCTGCTTACAAGTCTCCTTTATCTGTAGAATTAAGTCCAAATTTCTTAGTACTACTTGGACTTTCTCAATTTCACCTCAGCCGGCCTCGTCAGCTACATTGCCTCCACTCTTTACACACCATTTACTGAAGGTGTCATGCTCACTCTTGCCTAAGAATAAATTTATTTAATCTCTAGATATCATTTAAAAGAGGTCATGGCAATCATATTACAATATATAAATATATCAAATTAACATGCTATACAATGTTATATATCAAATATACTTTAACAATAAAAAGGGAGAGACATTAAATATTACTCTGTCTCCCCAAATACTTCTCTGCAGAGATGCCAAAAGTTTTCTTACTCAGGCTATTATACTGGTTGTGGTTTTCCCCCACTTTGAGACTTGCAGAGAAAAAAAGCTACATAATCCCAAAATGTTAAGATAGATTCACAAGCCATTGCCTTTGGGAGAAGATTTTGCAGTCTTCTAAGTCAAATACTTAGAGTTTCACAAGACAACATCTTTGAAGAGAATGTACTCAGGTGACACTGTTGAGGGAATGAACTCTTTGCAGAGTTCGGTATGCTAAATGTTGTTCCTTACACTTAATTATTATTATCAGTAAATCTGTTGTGGATATATTGCTGTGTATATTTAACCCTTCTAATTTCTTATAATACCGTATAGATTTTTATCAGTGGAGTCTATCAGAGTTCCCTTATTTTACACACTCTAAATAGTGACATTTTCCAGCTGAATTTATGCTTTGGGAGTAGAGATGTCCTATTTCTTAAACATTAAGAAATAAGATATTGGGGCACCTGGATGGCTCTGTCTCAGGGTTGTAATATTGATCCCTGTGTTGGGCTCCATGCTCAGCGGGGAGTCTGCTTGAGAGTCTCTCTCTCTCTTTTTCCCTCTGCCCCTCCTCCCCTCATGTGTGCACACATGCACGTGCTCTTTCTCAAATAAATAAATAAAATCTTAAAAAAAAGAAGTGGGCGCCTGGATAGCTCAGTCAGTTACATGTCTGCCTTTGGCTCAAGTAATGATCCCTGTGTCCCAGGATCAAGTCCTGCATCGGGCTCCCTGCTCAGCAGGGAGTCTGCTTCTCCCTCTGCCCTTCACCCCACTCGTGCTCTCTCTCTCTCTCTCAAATAAATAAATAAAATCTTTCAAAAAAAGGGAAGTAAAATATTAAGAAAAATGATAGCAAATGGAATTTATAAACAATAAGTCTCCACAAAGTCCTCATAAATTAAGAACGTGATTATTCCAATCAGATCAATAATGTTAAAAGCTCAAAATTTCAAAACCACTGATCCAAAATGAACAAATGAAATGATACTTGTGAACTTTCAATGGAAAATTATTTTTTAATTAAAAAATTTTTTTATAAGACTTTATTTTTTAGAGCAGTTTTAGGTTCACAGCAAACTTGAAAGGAAAGTACAAAGATTTCCCATATCTCCCCAGCCCCCACACATGCAGAGCCTCCTTCTTTATCAACATCCTCCACCAGAGTGGTAGAGCTGTTGCAATTGACAAGCCTATGCTAACACATCATTATCACCTAAACTCCAAAATTAACATTAGGGTTCATTCATGATGGTATACATTCCATGGGCTTGGACAAATGTATCCACCATTATCATATCATATACAATAGTTTCACTGCCCTAAAAATCTTCTGTGGTTTGCCTATTCATCCCTCCCTACCCACCAACCCCTGGAAACCACTGATCTTTTTTACTATCTCCACAGTTTTACCTTTCCAGAATGTTTTATGGCTGGGATCATACAGTATATATAGACTTTTTCCGATTGGCTTCTTTCACTTAATAATACACATTTAAGTTTTTTCCATGCCATTTCATGATTTGATAGCTCATTTTTTTTTTTTTTATCACTGAGTAATATTCCATTGTCTGGATATATCAGTTTGTTTATCCATTCACATTCTGTAACCTCTTGATTACTTTCAAGTTTTGGCAATAAGCTGCTATCAACATCCATGTGCAGATTTTTGTGAGAGGTAACTATTTTCAATCCCTCTGGGTAGATACCAAGGAATGCAATCTCTGGAATGTATGGTAAGAGGATGTTTAGATTTGTAAGAAACTGACATACTGTCTTTCAAAGTGGCTGTACCATTTTGCATTCTACCAGCAATGAATAAGAGTTCCTTTGGCTCCACACCCTTGCCAGTACTTGGTGTTGTCAGTATTCTGGATACTTTTAATTTTTTAACTGCTAAATATCTAAGTTACAGTAACTTCCATTTCTTTAAACCAAAAGAGACTTAAATACATGGAAGTACATCTCTAGTCAAGTTTATTGTGTTTCATTTCATGCTCTACCAGACTGTCATCAAAATAATAGTATAGCATTATTGTTACTATATAATACTCCAATAAATTATATTAGAAGGTAATATTATAAACCCGTTCTGGGATAATAACTATATTACTGCTAACAGTAACTAACATCTACTAAACGTTTAGTGAGTCAGCACTGTCACAATCACTTTATTTTCCTAATGTCACTTGATTCTCACAAAAACACTGAGAAATATATGTTATAATCTCCATAACACAAAGAAACTGAGGCTTAATTTGCATAAGGAAATATCTGGCCAAATAGATTAAGCAAAAAAAACTGGGGTCCAGCTCCGGCAGTAAATCAATATATAAAGTTTGATCAGACATTGTGCCTTAGTTTTTGATTCTATAATTGAAGAGAGTAGAGGCAAACAAATGGAAAGTGTTAGATATTGATGAGACAAAGTAAATAAGATGTTGTCAAGGATTGTTAAAGGAATTTTTAGGCTTTGAGACAAAAAAAAAGAAAGCTAGATTCAGCCTAATTTTCTTGTCTCCTTTTCACACATTTATTATTGAAAAGGACTTTAAGAAGAATAGGAGAATAAGATATGAATTCCTGAAAGCATAGATCATTATGTTTATTAGGGGGTTAGCAACTGAAGGTGACTCCCACATGCACAGCCCTCATGACTTCCACCCCAGGCCTAACATATGTGGGAGCTGGAGCACCACCACGCCAGCCAGAGACTGCAAAAAAAGTCTTATCATTACTACAGATGTTAAAACATGTACTATATTATCCACCCTGAATGATCAGCATTCTCATGGGCAATTTTCCTCCTAAACTATAGAAATGCTTTCTCCTTAACTGATGGGTCTAAGGAGGAGATTTTTGCAAATCATATTTCACATATTTGGGGTTTAGAAAATTAATCATATTTGGCCAATGATAAACTTTCTGTAAGATTTTTGGACTTTAGCTCAGAGAAACCAAACCTTAGTCCCTCTTGGGTGGCTGAGATACAAATCTGAAGCTTAACACCATGTGCCCAGTGATATAGAACAGATGGTCTATAGCAGGGAAGAATGGAGTTCATAAAAACAGAGATGCTGACACAAGAGGTTTAAGAGCTAAAGATCCTGGTTTTAATTGTTACTGAGCCCGACTACATTCCTGCCCTCCCATAAGACCCTACTTTTTGCTCTTGTGCTTTGAGTTGGAATTGTGTCCCTGGTGAATGAGGGTCCCGATGAATACCCAGCACGTACTTCATGTACAAGAAATGGAGCAGTATTCAGAATAGGTTTTGAAAATGAGAAAATAAGTGGAAGTTTATTAAGGTAAACCTAGACCACCCAGGGCACCTGATTCGAAAGATGCTCAAAGAGTTAAGACACAGCTTGGAGGGGAGGTACTGACTCAAGGGAAATGTGGGAAGCTGGCTTCTGAACACCAGTGATGTGGGTGAATTCTCTCCTGTAATCATCTATTTTCCAGAAAATGCTTCCTCCACCCCATCCCCAACACTCCTCTCTAATCTCCTGGGATTAGTTACAGCCTTGTACATGCACAGAGTTTGCTAAAGAGAATGCAGAAAAAGAAACAAATGTTAACATAATGAAAATCTTAATCTTTTTTTTTAATTGTCCAGACAAGGAGCAGTTGTGAAATAAAGAGCAAACAATTTTACTTTATATTACTTATTGTTCTAGCAGGTAATATACACTGAATTGTTTAAAAACCTTTCGGGTCAAGGCTACGTGCACCCCGATGTTTATAGCAGCAATGTCCACAATAGCCAAACTGTGGAAAGAGCCAAGATGTCCATCAACAGATGAATGGATAAAGAAGGTGTGGTATATATATACAATGGAATATTATGCAGCCATCAAAAGGAATGAGATCTTGCCATTTGCAACGACGTGGATGGAACTGGAGGGTATTATGCTGAGCGAAATAAGTCAAACAGAGAAAGACATGTATCATATGACCTCACTGATATGAGGAATTCTTAATCTCAGGAAACAAACTGAGGGTTGCTGGATGGGGGGGTGGGGTGGGAGGGATGGGGTGACTGGGTGATGGACACTGGGGAGGGTATGTGTTCTGGTAAGCGCTGTGAATTGTGCAAGACTGTTGAATCTCAGATCTGTACCTCTGAAACAAATAATGCAATATATGTTAAGAAAAAAAAAAAGAAGAAGAAGAATGTAGCAGGAAGGAAAGAATGAAGGGGGGGAAATCGGAGGGGGAGAAGAACCATGAGAGACAATGGACTCTGAAAAACAAACTGAGGGTTCTAGAGGGGAGGGGGTTGGGAGGATGGGTTAGCCTGGTGATGGGTATTGAGGAGGGCACGTTCTGCATGGAGCACTGGGTGTTATGCACAAACAATGAATCATGGAACACTATATCTAAAACTAATGATGTAATGTATGGGGATTAACATAACAATTAAAAAAATTATTTAAAAAAAAAAGAAAAAAAAAACTAATGATGTATTGTATGGTGACTAACATGACATTAAAAAAAAAAGTATACTGATTCTTAAAAAAAAAAAAAAAACAAACCTTTCGGGTCAAAATCTGAGTATGCACATTATCTAAATATCACTAACTTATCTCACTATAAATATATGATGTTGTAATATACAAACAGTGAAAGAACACTTTGCATTAAACTCAAAAGACCTCAGTTTTTAAACAACTAAAAATAAAACAATCAAAACAGTAAAAAATAATTCAGTGTTGGATCTCGATGAGAAGAAAATGTCTATAATAAGGTATTCACTAAGAGAAGAAAGATTACTTAAGCATCTTATAAATATTTCCACTAAGTGTTATAGAATATGTGGGTCACCAAATCATTAAATTGACTGTGAAAGTCAATTCTATAAGTATCCAGTTTATTAAAGTTATATTGAGATACCAGTTTTTGAGCTCTATAGGTGCATATATTTTTTCTTTTTTTTATTAATTTTATTTTATTATATTATGTTAGTCACCATTAGTTTTTGATGTAGTGTTCCATGATTCATTGTTTGCGTATAACACCCAGTGCTCCAAGCAATAAGTGCCCTCCTTAATACCCATCACCGGGCTAACCCATCTCCCCACCCACCTCCCCTCGAAAACCCTCAGTTTGTTTCTCAGAGTCCATAGTCTCTCATGGTTCATTTCCCCCTCCAATTCCCCCCCCCTTCATTTTTCCCTTCCTACTATCTTCTTCTTTTTTTTAACATATAATTAACATATATTATTTGTTTCAGAGCTACAGGTCTGTGATTCATCAGTCTTACACAATTCACAGTGCTCACCCTAGCAATACCCTCCACAATGACCATCACCCAATCCCCACATTCCTCCTACCCACTCCAGCAACCCTCAGTTTGTTTCCTGAGATTAAGACTCTCTTATGGTTTGTCTCCCCCTCTGGTTTCATCTTGTTTCATTTTTTCCTCCCTTCCCGTATGATCTTCTGTCTTGTTTCTCAAATTCCCCATATCAGTGAGATCATATGATACTTGTCTTTTTCTGATTGACTTATTTCGCTTAGCATAATACCCTCTAGTTCCATTCACGTCATTACAAATGGCAAGATTTCGGTTTTTTTGATGGCTGCATAATATTCCATTGTATATATATACCAAATCTTCTTTATCCATTCATCTGTTGATGGACATCTTGACTCTTTCCATAGTTTGGCTATTGTGGACATCGCTACAGGTGCATATATTTGACAAGTATTTACCAAGTTCCTACTCTGTCCCTGGCACCATTTTATGCTCTGAAGAGGCAGTAGAGAATGGGACAAAGTTCCTGTCACAAAGTGCCTGAATTCTGGAATAAGCAGAAAAACAAGTGAGAACAAGATGACAATTGTGAATGAAATAAGGCAGGGCAATGGGGTAGAGAATTACTCTGTGTGTTGTGCGTTCACGTGTGTGTGTGCATGTATGTAAGGGTGAAATGTATAATGGAAGTCATCACTGAAAACATGAAGTTCAGGTTTAGACCTGAGTGACTACAAAGAGTCAGCTGGGGGAAGAGCTGAGGGCAGAGAATCCTTAGCAGAGGAAGAGGCAGGTATGAAAGCCCTGAGGTGACAATGAGCCTGATGTGCTTGAAAGAAACTAAGAAAGTCCTGCAGTGGAGCAGAGGAAATGGGAACAAAGGGGAGAATAGGAAGTAAGGTCAGATGCTTTGGAGCTTAAGCTGTGGCAAGGTGTTTAGAGTTATTGTAGGTGCAAAAGGAAGTTACCAGAGGGCTCCAACTAGAGGAGAAACACAGATGTCTTACATGTCTAGAAGCTCACTTTAGATACAACATGGGAACAAATTGAGGAGAGACAGAGGACAAGCAAGAAGACAAATTAAATGCTATTAAAATAATCCAGGCAGCTATAAGGTAGCTTATATTCTAGAAAGGGAGCAGTGGAGATAGAGAAATATGGACAGAGTCAGAAATATTTTAGAGAAATGTTCCATAGAATTTGTTGAAAATGAGATAAGAATTACTTCCTATTCTGGGCCTAAGCAACTGCATGGAAGATAGTTCATTTAGTGACAGACATACTGGAAGGAACAAATTTTGATTGGGATAGTAAAGTAAAGGTTGTCATTTGGCCATATTAAAATTAAGATACTTACTGGGAGTGCTTCTGAATTTCAGCAGAAAGTCCAGTTTAGAAGATATAAATTTGGGTGTCATAGCCATTAAGATAGTGTTTAGAGCCAAAGGGACTAGCTAAGATTCTACAGGGAGAGTGTAGCTCTAGGGAAGGGTAGACATCCAAGGATCACACTATGAAACAAAATAATACTTAGGGACGAGCACAAGGAGAAGCCAGTAGGGGAGCCTGAGCAGGTGATATCACAGATGTCAAGAGAAAGAGTTTCTTAAGAAGTGTGTGGTCAACTACATCAAATACTGTCAAGTAGTCAAATGAGTTTAAGACAGGGAAAGTAACCATTACTTTTCAGTGGAAAGTAACCGTTGAATTGGCAATTTGAGGTCAATAGTGACCATGCAAGAGTAGTTTTAGGAATGAGAAGGATACTATGGAGTGAACTGAAGAGAAATGAGATGCACAGAAGTGGTGACGGGCAATAGATGGCTCTTTCAAGATGTGTTACTGTGACCATGAACAGGAGCAGAGTGATAGCAATATAAGTGTAGTTGAAGAGGCAGTCAAGGCAGATTTGTTTAAAAACGACACACCATTTTGTTTTATGGAATCATACAGAGAGAAGACAAACTGACAATGCAATGGAAAAGGGTATCGTAATTAGAACAAACCTTTAAGGAAGTGGAAGGTGTGAAATCCATTGCACAAGTGAAGGAAATGCATATATTCAGAACAGCAGAGGAAGTTTCTACCTTCCACTATTATTTAGAAAATTACGGGAGTGCTGTGGTTTGGGAAGGGGAGGTGGCTGGGGAGGGTGGGGGGAAGGTGTAGAGCAGTCCCATCCTTCTCCAGCCCTATGTATTTGCTCCAGTGCAGCTGCAGAGTAGAAGGAGGACTGAGTTTTAAGCAGGTGAGTACGATATGGTGAAAGTGGGGTGAGGGCTGGGGTGGTTTCAGTGGCGTGTAATGATGCTCCACAGCATCCACACTTGGAGGGAAAAGTAATTAGGCAGGAGTGGATGCTTAAAATGTAGACTTCTTTTTTTTTTTAAGATTATTTATTTATTTATTTGACAGGGAAAGACAAATGAGAGAGGGAGCACAAACAGGGGGAGTGGGAGAGGGAGAAGCAGGCTTCCTGCCGAGCAGGGAGCCGGAAGGGGCTCGATCCCAACACCCCAGGATCATGACCTGAGCCAAAGGCAGACGCTTAACGACTGAGCCACCCAGGTGCCCCTAGACTTCTGAGACATTGCTGCTATTGGTGACAACAAGGTCAGGCGTATAACATGAGAATGAACCCTGAGGGGGATAGAAGAAAAGATCAGTGGGGGGGTGGGAGCCAAGGGAATGAGAGACCAGTGTATGAGACGGGTGGTCATGTTGCCAACAGTAGCATTAAGAGTGTGGTGAAGAAGAAGATAGTGAGCCGAGGCTGGAATCTTCTGTGAATACTCAGGGACAGCAACAAGGAGCAGAAAGGGTGGTTAGGATAACATAAAATCATCCAATGGGAAAGTATATATCTATTGTTAAATAACTAAAACACGTGGCAGAATGATCACTATGCAGCCTGTATTTAAGATCAATGTTATACGTTCTCTTTGCTGCCTACAAATTTTAAGCAGGGTATTCATGTGAACATACTTCACCTGGGATTCTGGAGGTAACACACAGCTGTCAGGTTCAGTGGCAAAGAGCAGAAACATCCTCTGGCTGCCAGGCCCTAAGCTTATCTTGGATGCATCCTCTCTGGGCTTCCCTCAACTGCTGTCTCATTCCTGCCTTTCATCTCGGTGTCTAATTCATCTGGGCATAGACATCCAAGATCAGAGTGAGATTAAAAGGAAACAGTGCATGAAAATAAGTGCAATGATCATAGCTCACCCTGAAATATAAATGTGCTGATTTATTGTTATTTCTTCACCTTCACCAGCAAGCTCCTTTTGGGCAGAAAAGAGTGCATTAAGGATCCCTCACTACATACCTGCTGATTATGACAAAATTCAAATGTTGAGACACAGCAAAGAGAATTTTGGTCCAGTGTGAATGTGTCTGTATACATAAAAATGAATCCCTGGGGCGCTTTGGTGGCTCAGTTGGTTAGAGCGTCTGACTCTTGGTTTTGGCTCAGGGCATGATCTCATCTCAGGGTCGTGGGATGGAGCCCCTCATTGGGCTCTGTGCTCAGCATGGAGTCTGTTTGAGATTCTTTCCTCTTCCCTCTCCCTCCCCCTCTGCTCCTCCCCTTGCTCATGCTCTCTCTCTCTCCATAAAATAAATAAATAAAATCTTTAAAAAAACGAATCCCTCTCCTTCATTTCTGAAAATTGAGTGTTAATGTAGGCCACAAGTGGCCTTCCCAAGTCTCCTCATAGTCAACTTGCTACTGTGTTTCACTTACAGTAGTAAGTGTTGACTAAGCTAGAAACTACTTCCTTCCTCAACAGGTCTCAAAATCTGGAGCAGACCTAGGACACACATGAGGGGAGAGATCTTGCCCAACATTCAGCAGGCCTGGCATCTTCCTGGGCCTCCAGATCACTGGGTGATAGATGCTGAAGCTCAGAGGACCATTTATTTATTTACTTATTTACTAATGTATAATGAACTTAAAACAAATTATAAAAATTCATAAAATGCAAGAATGCATAATAAATGCAAAGGAGGAGTAAAGGAAGGGAAAACCAAGTTGGGGGATATAAAATCGAGCAGGGATGTGGCTGAAGAGTGCAGAGCAGAAAGCCTTGTTCCCTTGCTGTGAGTATACTAGCAACATTGCTGTAAGCTTCTTAGCAGCTGTGTGTACGGAGCAACAGTCATACAGCTCCTAGTACCTACGAGATCACAGCAGACCTACTGCTTGGGAGAAGTGCAGCTACTCCTGGCACTGAGGCCAGCTGGACTTTTGCCTTATTAGAAGAGCCTGCATTACATCATGGGCAGTATACTCAGCCACATCCTCAGAGGACTTCATGCTGCCTCTCAGTATAGGCTGATGACATCAAGCTATAGCACATGGAGTCCAAATTCGATAGAGTTTTGCCGTTGTGACTCAACCTAGGAATAAATTTTAGAATTTCTAGACTGCCCTTCAAGTACCCATCACTAAATATGATTTCTATGGGAGAAGATTTAGACCAATGCCAGGTGGTGATAGCTTCAATGATACTCCCTCATGAGTGAAACTCTCTAATGCTGTCAGTTAAATATACACCCACAATCTGGAGAAAATCCAAGACCCTAACCAGGGCTATATACCCTGAAAGATGACCCATCATCCTTTATTTGGATGTGAACTGGGGGGTTATTCCTAGGAAACCTTTAAAATGAACTATGATGTACAGATAAGTGGGTGAATGCATTCTCACATAGCATGACTGCTGATTTTTCTCCACAAAGCTGGTGAAGGCGGGTATATAATCTAATGCCCAGTTCTAAGGTGTAAAACTAGCATAGCCTAGAATACCAGGCTTCTGAAAGAACTTCATAGGGTATCACTTAATAGTATGTTAGCACTACATGAAGGCAGATTTGTATCACTGCTACAGACATTTCTGAGAAAACAATGGGGAAAAACTGAGAGCTTTTCCCCTAACGTCAGGAACACGGCAGGGATGTCCACTATCACCACTGCTATTCAACATAGTTCTAGAAGTCCTAGCCACAGCAATCAGACAACAAAAAGAAATAAAAGGCATCCGAATCAGCAAAGAAGAAGTCAAACTCTCACTCTTTGCAGATGATATGATACTTTATGTGGAAAACCCGAAAGACGCCACCCCAAAACTGGTAGAACTCATAAAGGAATTCAATAAAGTGACAGGATATAAAATCAATGCACAGAAATCAGTTGCATTTCTATACACAAACAACAAGACAGAAGAAAGAGAAATTAAGGAGTTGATCCCATTTATAATTGCACCCAAAACCATAGGATACCTAGGAATAAATCTAACCAAAGAGGCAAAAAATCTGTACTCTGAAAACTATAAAATACTCATGAAAGAAATTGAGGAAGAGACAAAGAAATGGAAAAACGTTCCATGCTCAGGGATTGGAAGAACAAATATTGTGAAGATGTCAATGCTACCTAGAGCAATCTACACATTCAATGCAATCCCCATCAAAATACCATCCACTTTCTTCAAAGAAATGGAACAAATAATCCTAAAATTTGTATGGAACCAGAAAAGACCCCGCATAGCCAGAGGAATGTTGAAAAAGAAAAGCAAAGCTGGTGGCGTCACAATTCCGGACTTCAAGCTCTATTACAAAGCTGTCATCATCAAGACAGTATGGTACTGGCACAAAAACAGACGCATAAATCAATGGAACAGAATAGAGAGCCCAGAAATGGACCCTCAACTCTATGGTCAACTAATCTTGGACAAAGCAGGAAAGAATGTCCAATGGAAAAAAGACAGTCTCTTCAACAAATGGTGTTGGGAAAATTGGACAGCCACATGCAGAAGAATGAAACTGGACCATTTCCTTACACCACACACAAAAATAGACTCCAAATGGTTGAAAGACCTAAATGTGAGACAGGAGTCCATCAAAATCCTAGAGGAGAACACAGGCAGCAACCTCTTCGACCTCAGCCACAGCAACTTCTTCCTAGAAACATTGCCAAAGGCAAGGGAAGCAAGGGGAAAAATGAACTATTGGGACTTCATCAAGATAAAAAGCTTTTGCACAGCAAAGGAAACAGTCAACAAAACCAAAAGACAACCAACAGAATGGGAGAAGATATTTGCAAATGACATGTCAGATAAAGGGCTAGTATCCAAAATCTATAAAGAACTTATCAAACTCAACACCCACAGAACAAATAATCCAATCAAGAAATGGGCAGAAGACTTGAACAGATATTTTTCCAAAGAAGACATCCAAATGGCCAACAGACACATGAAAAAGTGTTCCACATCACTTGACATCAGGGTAATCCAAATCAAAACCTCATGAGATACTGCCTCACACCAGTCAGAATGTCTAGAATTAACAAGTCAGGAAACAACAGATGTTGGTGAGGATGTGGAGAAAGGGAAACCCTCCTACACTGTTAGTGGGAATGCAAGCTGGTGCAGCCACTCTGGAAAACAGTATGGAGGTTCCTCCAAAAGTTGAAAGTAAAGCTACCCTACGAGCCAGCAATTGCACTACTGGGTATTTACCCCAAAGATACAAATGTAGTGATCCGAAGGGGTATGTGCATCACAATGTTTATAGCAGCAATGTCCACAATAGCCAAACTATGGAAAGAGCCAAGATGTCCATCGACAGATGAATGGATAAAGAAGAAGTGGTATATATATACAATGGAATATTATGCAGCCATCAAAAAAAAACAAAAAAAAACAAAAAAACGAGGGGCGCCTGGGTGGCTCAGTCGTTAAGCGTCTGCCTTCGGCTCAGGTCATGATCCCAGGGTCCTGGGATAGAGCCCTGCATCGGGCTCCCTGCTCCACGGGAAGCCTGCTTCTCCCTCTCCCATTCCCCCTGCTTGTATTCCCTCTCTTGCTCTGTCTCTCCTTGTCAAATAAATAAATAAAATCTTAAAAAAAAAACAACGAAATCTTGCCATTTGCAATGACGTGGATGGAACTAGAGGATATTATGCTAAGCGAAATAAGTCAATCAGAGAAAGACATGTATCATATGATCTCACTGATATGAGGAATTCTTAATCTCAGGAAACAAACTGAGGGTTGCTGGAGTGGTGGGGGGTGGGAGGGCTGGGGTGGCTGGGTGATAGACCCTGGGGAAGGTATGTGCTATGGTGAGCGCTGTGAATTGTGTAAGACTGTTGAATCACAGACCTGTACCTCTGAAACAAATAATACATTATATGTTAAAAAAAAAAAAAAAGAAGAAGAAGAAGATAGCAGGAAGGGAAAATGAAGGGGGGGAAATTGGAGGGGGAGACGAACCATGAGAGACTATGGACTCTAAGAAACAAACTGAGGGTTCTAGAGGGGAGGGTGTGGGGGAATGGGTTAGCCTGGTGATGAGTATTAAAGAGAGCATGTATTGAATGGAGCACTGGGTGTTATGCACAAACAATGAATCATGGAACACTACATCAAAAACTAATGATGTAATGTATAGTGATTAACATAACACAATAAAATAAAATAAAAAGATAGCAGGAAGGGAAAAATGAAGGGTGGGAAATTGGAGGGGAGAAGAACCATGAGAAACTATGGACTCTGAGAAACAAACTGAGGGTTCTAGAGGGGAGGGAGGTGGGGACATGGGTTAGCCTGGTGATGGGTATTAAAGAGGGCATGTATTGAATGGAACACTGGGTGTTATACGCAAACAATGAATCATGGAACATTACATTAAAAACTAATGATGTAATGTATGGTGATTAATATAACATAATAAAATAAAATTAAAAAAAAAAAGAAATTTCTGAGAAAATACTGGCTGCCCTTTGGGCCACTGAGCAGCTGAGCTGGTATGAGTTCAGTGCCAATAGGTGTGGTTCAATGCAACTGGAAATCACGTTTTGGAGTGGTCTTTGGGCAGACTACAGTGCATTGTGGAATTGCTTGGATTCTCCTCTGAATGACTCTCAATCTGGATTTTGAGTATCTGTATCTTTTGTGTCAGAAGGGAGTGATACTTTTCTCTGCCCTGTCAATTTCATGGTGGGATCAGGAAATCCAAATGGGAGATGTTCAAGGGTCTTTAGAAGTCACTTAGCACAAGCTCTTCATTTTACATGAAGAAATTAACAGAAGTTGGTTTGGGCCAAGTTTACCAGGTTATTTATTAGATCTCTGACCCAGAATCTAATATTATTTCATACTATCCTTTTTTCTAGAACATTATCTCACAAGTTCAGGAATGAAGACTCTGCCAAGTGAGTACATGAAGGCTATTAAAAACTTTTTTTTGATAATATGGCAAAACCACATTTTTACTTCTTGTAGCTGGTCTATATTTTTAATAAGTTTTTTTTTCCTTCTCCAACAAATGGAATTTGTATCTTGAGAAAATTTAGAAAATAAAATTGCAAACGAATAATAATTTATTTTCCTCCAGAATTTTTCCCATGGGAAAAAAAAAATGTTTGTTTCTTCTTCTACATTTTTGAATGCATTGCTTACACAATTTGTGTCCTGCTAATTTCATGTAACATCATGGCATAAGCATTTTCTAAATCTTCTAAAGTCTTTGTAGAAATCATTTTAGTGGATGGGGTCAGTAAACTTCATTTTATCAAATGTTTATCTCATGGTATGCTCAGTCTTCCTCTGTTGCACAACAAAGTTTTTTCAGTGTTTCTCCATTACAAATAGTGCTGTGGTGAACATCCTTGGTGAGAAGTGTTTTTTCCTTTTTAGGGTTTTTATTTAAAAAGATTCTCAAAAATAAAAATACTTCACCAAAGTGTCTAAATGTGCTTAAAGCATTTGATAACCTCTTCCAGACTGCTCTTTACTGTGGTAATACCAATGTGTCCTACCACCATTAATGTAAGAGTCCCTTGTCATTTTATCCTTTGAATGGTGAATCATAGTGCTGTTGAATATTTCTTAAATCTTGCTAAGGCACTGTTCCCTTTGATGCTTAGTATCTAGCAGCTTATCAATGGATACACAATATCACCACCTAATATCTTTTCCCCCTACTCTCTCTCTCCCAAAGCTCATGGATTCATGACATTTAAGGTTTTTCTAGGAAGTAGACCTTACAGAAGTCGTGTGAATGAGTATCCATGTAGTTGATAGCAATAATTTTCCTTTTAGGTTCTCTGTTCTCTACCAGTGCACTATTAATACCCCCAAATGACATTCAGCCCACTATTTTGTCATTTATTTTCCTTCCTAATATATTCCCCATGAAGTCACCATCTCCCTGAGAATAGGAGACATCGTTTATACAAATCCAGTGCTTAGTACAGTGTATGATATTGATCAGGAACTATTCAGCAAATGTTTGTGGAATACACATATGAATGAACAAGTGTTTTCTCAATAGTGTTGCAAGTAACTTAAAATAAACTTTTGGTCTATTAACTTCCTAAATCCTAAATTTGACTTTATGAATTTAACCATTAAATGGAAGGGAGAAAAAAGAACATGCCTAAAATATTTGCAAATTAAGGCAGAGAAGTATTCGCTAAATTTTGGAATATATGATTATTTTGAAATTCTAAGCTAATACTATCTGGAGAACTTTAATATAACAGATAATTCATGAAAGTTGTAAGTGACTAAAAACAGGAGTTTTTGGTGAAAAGCACTTTGAAACCTGGCACTCACTCCTCCAAATGCCATAATGGCATAATGAGTTGCATTTCTAGAGCACAATAGAATGAGTTAACTGAACATACTCCATGATTCCTTGTGTCTAAGAGTTGCAGTTCAACCCTCACATTGTACGCATTCAGTTTTTTAAGCTTAAAAGGATATAAGGATCTGTCAACAGAAGCCCTTTATTTCTTACAACAAGAGAACGCTGTTTATAATGTGACACCAGCTGCTCAGGCAAAATGGGTTCTATTAGAACTAATTTAATTTTACATAAGTTGATCTATTTGCATTTTGAGTCCCCAGTTAGACGACTAGGTACTACTTTACAGACTGATCTTGTTTCAAGCTCCAGTGTATGGACAATGCTTAATCAGTGTGTACATCAGAAAATAAACATAATCATCAAGTACACTAATTAAGCCTAGAAAATGTTGCAACATGCATACAGTGTATGGATTAACAAGGCAATTCATTAAAAATCTTAATTACGAATACTATATTTCTCATACATTTTATTCCACAATGCTTTCGATGAGTTCAGCAGTTCTATAACCCATTGACACTACTCGCGTAAGTGAATTTCTTTTAAATCATGACACATCTGTGTATCCTCTCTACATTGACAGCCTTTATAGAAATAATACTTCTCACCTTACACCAGATAACTTGACATCTTCTCTTGGAGTAGCTAACGAAGAATAAATTAACTGCCACTAGAAATGTTGAAAATAATTACAATGAAAAGATAGAAATGTATCAAATGCAATAGACACCAAGCAGTATCCCACTTTCACACATTCATTCTTAAAACATAATAATTGATATTTATGTGCTGTACAGATTTCCTTTAGAAGAAAATACATCAAAAAAGATGAATGTAAAATAAGTATGTAAATAAAACATACAAAAATACAGGTAAAAACACATATATATGTATATGTTATAATATATAATATATATAATAAATATATATAACTATGTATGTCCTTTACCTGTAAACTTAGTTTTCAGAAATCAACATTTCTCAAGCAAAATTTCATTACAGTGTAGCATATATAAAAGAAGAGTTATATAGTATATCAATGACACAACACTTTTTGTTCTGTCAAAAAATAGATAATTTCCAATAATATATAATGAATAAGGGAAGGAGGTGAGGGGTTTGTCCTACTTACTCCATCTTGCTGAACACCTTAACTATAAGTATAAAAACCTAAACTAGTAATCCCGTCTCACAGCAACAGTGTTATTAAATTCTAGTTGCACCTAGTTTTGATATGTAATAAATCAATTTTTTAAAAAAACATCTAATTAACAAATAACAACCCAGTTTTTAAAAATTGTCCAGATCTACAGTCTTGCCTTGACGTCTATAAAAAATGGTCCAGTTAGTTTCATAGTTTCATAATTGGTGTTATTATTTTCTCTTTTCTCACCTTTTTGAATTCATATTACTTATTCATGAAGGAATGCAATTTTGTGTAAGAGTTACATGTTTACTTGTCTAATTATGTAAAATACATAGAATTTTTTTAATCTTAAGTCAAACCATATACAGAGCTTTATAACATTTTAATTCTGATGTTCTTTTACTAAAAATGTTGTTATGCTGTTTATTCCTTAGACTGAAATCTTGCCAGTATTGGCAGGCTTGGTTTCTGTATGATGTATAGTCAAAACTCCAGATATCAACTGATTTAAATTTAAATGCAAATACTTAAAAAATAATTTAATGAGGCATACTTCTAGTCCTTTTTTTAATACAAGTAAAAACTTAAAATAAGCCTTGACTACTGAAACTGAAAATAGGGAAACTATATAAGTAAATAAAAGCTTTTTGACCTTGTGGATAGAAATTGCACAGTCTTCTACTATCTAGATTATAATGTTGTCTATTGTGTCCTTTTAAAAAGTAAATTATAACTAAAATGAGATGGATGACTTTTGTTAAAGTTCATTTCAAGTTTAAATTCATTTGTTTCAGTTTATCAACTTTGAAGCAATTTCGTCTCAGTGCATTTGGTGTTGTCATATCATCAAGCTTTGCCAAATCCAATCCATCATTGCTGAAGGTCCAAACAACAATAATTTCTTCATTACTGAAATGCAAGTACAGTGCAAGTAGATGTTTATCTGTGGTAAATTATTATCCTCCTAACTAAAAAGTTGGAGGAATTATAGAAAATATGCTATGATTTCTAGAAACTAAGCAGACTTATCTGTAGATAGACTGTTATAATAAATCGTTTAATATTTTTAAGGGGAGGGCATCACAAACCATTTGTGAAGCTGATAAAAGCTGTGGACCCTATTCCTGAGCAAATCGCTTATAGTGATAAACATGAGATTTTTCACAGCCCCATAGCACAGTGCTTCTCATCTCCAGATCACATAAGTGAGACAAAAGAAAAACGCCGAAAGTCTCTAAAATTTAGAAGGTCAGAGCCCACCAGTGTAGCAAGAAACAAATGTGAGAAACACTTCTCTAAGGATTCATGATTCCAGGAAAAAATAAACACACACACACACACACACTCACACACCCATCCAAGAAACCCAAAAAGAAAATTATTTTCACGTTTCTTTTAGATAAATTATATTTGACATTCCATTTTGCAGCAGGAAGCAGACACCTTGTCCCAAGAGAGGAATCAGTTCCTTCCCTTGGTGCCTCTCAGAATCTGCACCCACAGCCCTAGCACAACTAACCAGCTCAGTCACTGTTCACAAAACCAATTCCACACATTCTAATTCCACAGGGAACTAAATAATCTATTTTGAGAGTGGAAAACAAATAATTATTTGTCCAAATTATGGTCAAAGCTGTAAAATCTCTTATGTCTCAGCTGTATTTGACACTTTCTAGATCAGAGACTAAGGACAGATGAGGGTAGAGGTTGTTTGGTACTGAACAATGCCCCAAAGAGTGGCCTATAATGTCCTGGTGTGTTAGAGACCTGTAGAAGAGATGCATTACATTTGTTCCTACTCATCCTGAGCCTTATTTCTTGACAATGTCACAAGCCAGTTCAAGTCCTCCCTTGCTTCAGGTCCCCGAAATCATGCAAGTTATAGCTCTTTTGTTTATCCTAAAATAAAATAATACCCAGAACAGTAGAAGATAGCACTTTCCTTCTCTTTCTTATGCTGCAACGTTAAAATTTCAAATCAAGAAGAGGATTTCCCATCTCACGATGTTCTTAGACTTCAGAAGAAATGTATTAAATATCATTTAGTCTGTGTTTGTAGTTTGGATTATATATGCTGTGCCTCATCCCAAAGAGAATTTGAATAATGAATATACTTTCAAAACATGCTAAGCATATAAAATAATGTATTCAGGGGTGCCTGGGTGGCTCAGTCAATTAAGTGTCCGACTCTCAATTTCAGCTCAGGTCATGATCTCAGGGTCCTGGGATTGAGCCCCACATTGGGCCCCCTGCGCAGCAGGGAGTCTGCTTAAGGATTTCTCTCCCTCTCCTTCTGCCCCTCCCCCAGTGGTCTCTCTCTCTCTCTGAAATAAATAAATAAATCTTTTTTAAAAATAGTGTATTCATCAAGGTTAATACTAAAAAATTGGGACTTTAAGAGTAGAAACAAAACTAGCATCATCAACAATAATTAGAAAATATTAAATAGCAAAACCATTTTAGGTCATCCTTAAACTCTAGGATTACTTTTAAAGTTCTTATTAAGATTTTCATGGTTTTTTGAGACAAATATAATTTCAACATGAAGAGAAAGTGATCTTTTGAGACCACTATTATTTTATAACCCTTAATTTTTTGTTTCCAGGACAACCACATAGAATTGATAGCAATTCCATTATTGAAGTGAATGTGATACATCATCAGTTTTTGCACAATGTTATATAAATGCATAAAATATTATAAAATTAACCTGTGAAAATACACTATGTAGATAGAACTTTCTAGTTGACAATAACAATACTATATCTATTAATGATTATGACAACCATGAATTTCGGATTACTTATCTTGATCTAGATGCTATGAATTTTTATCTAAATGCTGACACTATCCTACTACATGATTTTTAGGCAGGAATGAGCATAATGATTATCTCCAGCATCATAAGTTTGGGAAAGAGTTTTTTGTTCCCCACAGATGATGAGAAGGCATTATTTGTAGTTTCCATTTGCTTGCAATATTTAAAGTCAATAGTGTAAAAATTTAAAAACACCTTCCCATGAAAAATAAATAAAAATACAAAGTATTTTTGAACATAGGCAAAAGGATTAAATAAATAAATATAAATAAATATATGTATATGTGAGCAAGATAGGATGCTAACATATATTTTGGGAACATCTGCCAATCCCTGGTTCCCTGGAGCTTTGGTTTTAGTTGGCTATGCAGAGAATGGTGATAAAGCCTATGGCCATGACATGTGGGAAAGAGATTTGGAGATATCAACCCCCACTACTTGAGAAACCTGAGCCCATGGAAAGAAATGCTCCAAATGAAAAGATAAACAAGGAAAAAAAAGTATGACTCATCTAGGGCAATTAAGAGTAAAGTTGCCTGCCTTGGACCTGGCTTTGGGTGAAGGTGGAAAATAACCACTAACCTAGATATACATGGTGAACAATTCTACCTTCAAATAATAAAAATAAGTTGTAACAATAATTAGTCTCTCAGGTGGGTTTGGCACCTGAATCCACCTATTGTTGTAGTCCCCCCAAAACCAAGTTAAGAATTTAAAGTGGTCGGGTTGCCTCCTGGTGGAAGCAAACACAAATTTTCCTGAAGGAATAGATCTTTAATCAATCATCAAAGAATTCCTACAGATAAGGCTCCAATACATATGAATGCATATTTTTCCAAAAGACAATAATAAAACACATGAAGAACTAATTATAAAAATAAAACAAATGAATGAGAGACAGTAAACAAAAGAAAAGGACAGCAGTATCATACTCATAAAATTGCAAATTGTGGAAATAATGGCTATAGAATATAAAATAAATTTAGCATCACTGATGAAATAAATGAATATATCTAATCGATGATTAATGAACAAGAAACTATCAAAAACAATGAGGCAGATTTGATAAAGAACTAATTATCACACCTAGCAATGAAGAATGTAACAAATAAAATAAGAATTTTGATAGATGGACTAAACAATAAATTTGACACATTTGAAGAACTGGGAAATAGATCTGAAGAATTTACTCAGACTGTAACATAAAGAGATAAAGAAATTAAAATATTAAAATGATTTAAAAATATGGAAGACAGAATGAGAAGGGTTAACATATGTCTAATAGGAATCTCAAAAAAAAAATATTAGGAAGAATCAAGGAGCTCAAAGAGAAAGTGAATGAAAGTTTCCTCACATTTCTGAACCACAATGAATTCCAGTCAGAATAAATAAAACAAAATCTGTACCTATACAAACGATAGTGAAGATGCAGTATTTAATGAATCAATAAGAAAATTTGAAAAACAGCAAGCTATTACTTAAAAGAAAATGTAGTAAACTGCTCAGAGCCTTCTCTGCAACAACAAAGGAAGCCAGGACTCTGGAGATCATCTCCAAAGGCTAGGAGAAACCACCAGAAAATAACTCCCAACTTAGCCATGTGAAGTGAGCAATTTTTTTTTTTTTAAGATTTACTCATTTATTTGAGGGAAAGAGAGAGCATGAGTGGGAGGGGCAGAGGGAGGAGAGAGAATCTCAAGCAGACTCTGAACTGAGCACGGATGCCCACGCAGGGCTAAATCTCAGGAGCCTGAGATCATTCATGACCTGAGCTAAAATCAAGAGTTGGACACTTAACCGACTGTGCCACCCAGGGACCCCTAAAGTGAACAATTCTCTCTTCCAAACAAAAGGAAAAGAAAACCTTTTTCAGACAAATACAACAAAGACTTTACTACAAATACACCCACCCACAAAGGGTCTTCTAAGTAATGCTATAGGAATAAAAGAACATCCAAAATGCAAGTCTGACATGCAAAAACATTAATAAATGAAAAACAAGGTTAAAATGTGAGCAAACTAAACATTGATTCATAGGGCAATAATAATAACATCAAAGTTGGGGAAGAATTATTAAACATCATTTGAAAATAGTATAGGAGTCAGGGGGGTTGGAATTGATTTAAAGAAGCCAATGATTATATTGTCTGAGAGGATGGTGAAGATATTGATTAATTTTAATCTTATTAAGTAAATCATGTATGAAAGTTTCTAGGGAAACCAGTAAAAGAATGAATTATTAACTGAAGAAAAAAAATTATCAGTTCAAAGTAAGGCAAGAAAGAAGAAAAACAAAGAAAAGCAGACAAAAAGAAAATCACAAGATTTCTCTATCATTTGTCATTATATAATGACAAATATTCAGTTTATCAGGAACATATAACAATTCTAGACTTGTAAGCATCTAATAACATAGCCTCAAAGTATGTAAAGCAGACATTGAAAACTCTAATAAGAATTGACAAATTGCTATCATTGTGTGGAGTTTAATTCCCTCAGTACCTGATTAAGGAGATAAGCAGATAAAGATCAGTAAGGCTGTAGATGATAAAGACAATATACAAATTTGAGCTAATAGACTTATATAGAACTCAGAATTCTTTAAAAACATAGAATAAGTTCTTTATATATTTTGGATACTAACCCTTTATCAGATATGTCATTTGCAAATATCTTCTCCCATTTCGTTGGTTGCCTTTCAGTTTTGTTGATTGTTTCCTTTGCTGCAGTAGCTTTTTATTTTGATGTCATCCTAATAGTTTATTTTTGCTTGTTTCCCTTGCCTCAGGAGACATATCTAGTAAGAAGTTGCTATGGCTGATGTCAAAGAGGTTACTGCCTGTGTTCTCCTCTAGGATTTTAATGATTTCATGTCTCACATTTAAGTCTTTAGTGAATTTTGAATTTACTTTTGAAATAAAATGGTGAAATAGAGAAAGTAGTCCAGTTTCATTCTTTTGCATTGTGTTGTCCATTTTCCCAACACCATTTGTTGAAGGGACATTTTTTCCCCATTGGATATTCTTTCCTGCTTTGTTGAAGATTAATTGAGTATATAGTTGCGAGTTCATTTCTGGGTTTTCTGTTGTGTTCTATTGATCTATGTGTCTATTTTTGTGTCAGTACCATATTGTTTTGATGACTACAGCTTTGTAACATACCTTGAAGTCCAGAATTGTGATGCCTCCAGCTTTGCTTTTCTTTTTCAAGGTTGCTTTGGCTATTCAGGTTCTTGTGGTTCCATACAAATTTTAGGATTGTTTGTTATAGCTCTGTGAAAAATGTTGTTGGTATTTACCCAGAGAATACAAAAATACTAATTCAAAGGGATACATGCACCCCAAAGTTTATAGCAGCATTATCTACAATAGCCAAATTATGGAAAAAGCCCAAATGTCCATCAACTGATGAAGGGATAAAGAAGTTGTGGTTTATATATACAATGGGATATTACTCGGGCATAAAAAAGAATGAAATTTTGCCATTTGCAATGATGTGGATGGAGCTAGAGAGTATTACGCTAAGCAAAATAAGTCAGTCAGAGAGAGACAGATACCATATGATTTCACTCATACATAGAATTTAAGAAACAAAACAAATGAGCACAGGTGGAAAAAAGAAAGAGAGTGTTAAACCAAGAAACAGACTCTTAACTATAGAGAACAAACTGCTGGTTTTCAGAGGGGAGGCAGGTGGGGGGATGGGTGAAACAGGTGATGGGGATTAAGGACTGTACTTGTTCTGATGAGTATCGAGTGTTGTATGGAAGTGCTGAATTACTATATTGTACACCTGAAACTAGCATTACACTGTATGTTAACTAAGTGGAATTTAAATAAAAACTTAAAAAATACATTGGATATTATGAAAATGACAATATACTAGAATATAAATTTCAAAGAACTAATATCATAAAGACCATGTTCTTTAAGCATGAAGTAATTAAGTTAAAAATCAATAACAGAGTAACTTAAAAGAAAAACACACTAAAAAAATCAAAATTTTAAATACTTTTAACTAACTCATTGAGCCCACAGGAATTAGAAAACACTCTTACAGGGGCACCTGGGTGTCTAAGGGACCAATTCTTGGTATTGGCTCAGGTCATGATCTTGGGGTTATAAGATTGAGCTCTGAGTCAGACTTCATTCTGTGCATGTAGTCCCTTTAAGATTTTTCTGTCTCCCAAATAGAGCTACCATACAACCCAGTAATTGCACTACTGGGTATTTACCCCAAAGATACAAATGTAGGGATCCGAAGGGGTACGTGCATCCCAATGTTTATAGCAGCAATGTCCACAATAGCCAAACTATGGAAAGAGCCAAGATATCCATCAACAGATGAATGGATAAAGAAGATGTGATCTATATATACAATGGAATATTATACAGCCATCAAAAGGAATGAAATCTTGCCATTTGCAATGACGTGGATGGAGATGGAGGGTATTATGCTGAGCAAAATAAGTCAATCAGAGAAAGACATGTATCATATGACCTCACTGATATGAGGAATTCTTAATCTCAGGAAACAAACTGAGGGTTGCTGGAGTGGTGGGGGGTGGGAGGGATGGGGTGGCTGGGTGATAGACACTGGGGAGGGTATGTGCTATGGTGAGCACTGTGAACTGTGTAAGATGTTGAATCACAGACCTGTACCTCTGAAACAAATAATACATTATATGTTAAAAAAAGAAGAAGAAGATAGCAGGAAGGGAAGAATGAAGGGGGGGGAAATCGGAGGGGGAGATGAACCATGAGAGACTACGGATTCTAAGAAACAAACTGAGGGTTCTAGAGGGGAGGGGGATGGGGGGTGGGTTAGCCTGGTGATGGGTATTAAAGAGGGCACGTACTGAATGGAGCACTGGGTGTTATATGCAAACAATGAATCATGGAACACTACATCAAAAACTAATGATGTAATGTATGCTGATTAACATAACATAATAAAAAAAATGTTTCCATATAAAAAAAAAAGATTTTTCTTTCTCCCTCTCCCTCTGCTCCGCCCCCACCTCTCTCTCTCTCTTTCCGTCCCTCCCTCAAAAAAAAACAAAAAACAAAAACCCACTCTTACAAGAAGATAACAAAAATACGAGATATTATAACCTGTAGGATATGAAAACTGTTGTTGACTTAGGCCTTAGATGTATGTATACTTTCCATAAAAAAGAGGATAATCTCAAAAGTAATGAACTAAACAGCCAGTTTAAGAAGTTAAAAAAATAAACAAGAGAATAATTAATAAAGAAAAGATAAGAAAGGAACTAATAAATAGCAGATGTTAAAGCAAATGAAAATAAAGATAAAATTGAGGGCCTCACCAGAATCAAAAGTTGTTTTCAAAGACATTTAAAAAGGGAAAACTCAGGTCAGAATAATTAGGAAAATAAGAATAGTACAAATAAACAATATTAGAACTGCAAAAGGGGAAGTACTTGTAGAAGCATTAGGAATGTAAATAGTATGAACAACTTTATGTCAATACATTTGAAGACTGCTTAAGCAAACAGATTCCTCTAAAAACATAAACGATTAGCCTGACTTAGAATCATCTAGATTTTCAATGATCTCCTAGCATTAATTAAATTGAAATGGTACATAAAATTCTCCCCTGAAAAAGAAACAAATCGTTCTAGAAGGTTTAACAAATGAATTTTACCAGAGCATTAATGAATAGATGATTCCAACATATGCAAACTCATGTGGAGAATCGAAAAAGGGGAATACTCTTCAACTCATTTTATGAGGTGAAGTAGAATAATAATACAAAAATCAGGAGGAAGGAGAAAAAACGGTTAAGAAAGAAAATTCCAGGATAATCTTACTAGTGAACTTCGACACAAAATTCTAAACAAAATATTAGTAACCTCATCTAATAACATATCAAAAAAATAATCTGTCATGACAAAATTGAGTTAATTAATTTCAGTAATTCATTCACTAATGATGATTCAACATTAAAAATTCTAATTATATAATATCTTAAAATAGAAACATACAGTGTGTACTGATGACTAGCTTACCACTGTGGGTAATTGGGGCTCAACTCCCTGGAACCTGTGAGAGGCTGGAGGAACCTTAGAATAGCCCCATGAGGGTGTGAAGAAGCTGGGTGCTCCCCTCCCTTATTGGATAAAGTTCCCTCCCTGGCACTTGTGGCCTGCCCTATGTAGGCTGAGCACAATCCAAGGTGAGAGAGCAGCCTTCAGGCAGAGAAAATGAAGTGTTTGAGATACAAATCCCTCGGCCAGTACCAGAACTGTCCTCCAAAGCTGTAGGTGCTCTTGGGTGGGTCGTGGGTTAAGGGTGGGGCTCCTACAGTACCTGCTTGTAGGCAGGGAACAGCAGAGGCCCTGAGAAAGCAGCATACCTCGTATATCTGGGGGTGGATTATCTAAGACCTTGAATTGTAAGGAATTGTCCTTCACTCCTAAAAAACATGGAGGGGTTTGAGTAAGGGAGTGACATGTTTGATTTTTAAAATAAGCACTTGAGCTACTATACTGTGAAGAGTGTATAAGAAGAAAAGGGTAGAAGCAGGAAGACTAGTTAAGAGGTAAGAGGTGATATAGCTTGAAACAGAAAGAGGTGATGAGAAGCGATCAACTTCTGGATATATTTTGAAGTTAGAATTGATGATTTGTTGATGAATTAGATATGAAACAGAAGAAAAGAGAGAAGTCAAGGAGGGCTCCAAAGTCTTTGACTTGACAAGAGGTGGATAGACCTGCCACCAACTGAGAAAGGGAAGGTGAAGAGACACATGTTGAGGGGAAGGTAGAGAGCATGTTTAGTATGTCCTGTCTGAGGTGTCTATTAGACACCGAGATGGAGATGTTGAGAAGAAAGTTTGATATAGGAGTCTAGGGATCAGGAAAAGCTGGAGTTATGAGGATTGTCAATACAATAATGGTGTTCAAAGCCACAAGCCTGATTGTGAGATGGCTCCAGGTAGGCTAGCACCCTCAATAGTTCACAGGTCAGGGGAGTGACAAAGCAGGAGCAATGGAAGTTGAAAAGTAGGAGCTGGTGAGACAGGAAAAAAAACAAAACCCAGGAGATGGCAGTGAACTGAAAGTCTAATTTTAAAAAAAGAAAGAGAGAAAAAGAAAAGGAAAGGAAAGAGGTAGGAAGGAAAGAAAGAGGAGGGAAGGAAGAAAGGAATGAAAGAGGAAAGAAAGAAGGAGGAAGGAAGGAAAGTAGAAAGGAAGAAGGAAGGAGGTAGGAAAGAAGGAAGGAGGGAGGGGGAAAAAAGAAAAAAGAAAAGAATTTCCAGGAGTCAGTGATAATGAAGATAATGCTTCAAGGAAGGATTAACCATATAAAATACTGCTGATCATTTAGGTAAGGGAAAAATTGAGATGTGACTGGTAGGTGTAGCAATTTGATGTCACTGTGGACCCTAAGAAGAGGAGTTTCTATGAAATGGTTGGCTAAATCCTGAGTGGAAGCAAAGTCTAAGAGAAGAGATGAGGAATTGGGTGCAGGAAGTACCGACAAGTCTTTTAAGCAGTTTTGCTGAAAAGGAAAGCAGACAAGTAAGGCAGAAGATGAAGGAAGAAGAGTAGTCAAAGTAGTTTCTGAAACTATTATAAAAAAGGGAGAAATGATAGGAGGTTTCTATGTTGATGGTGATGATCCAAGAGAAGGGGGAAAACAGACGTAAGAGAAAGAATAGGAGAATTGTTGGGGTGCTGAGATGCCCTTGCATTGGTGAGAAGGGATAAGATCTAGTGGGAAAATGTAGGTTGGCCTTTGATCAGAGCACTGACAGTTCAGGCAGGAAAGTTGACTGCAGTCACTGGTAGGTGGGTAGATGGTAGCTTGGAGAAATTCTCTTCTGATGGCCTCAATTTTCTTAGTAAAAGTTCATCAGTGAAGAATGAGGATGGAGGAAGAGGTGTTGGAAGTTTGAAGACACAAATCTAAAAGTAGACTCATGAACAAACTAGGGAAATGTGGAGTCAGGGCTGAGATTTGTGGTCATTAATTTAAAATGAGATCAGTCAGCTTAGCTGAAATTTAATCCAGGCCCATTCAGCCACACTGGTACAGATGCAAAGAGGCAAAACAGGATTTAACTAAAAACAGGATTTAACTTGATTTTTTTAAATCAAGTTTTTAACCAAAGATTTTTTCAAGAGAGGTAAGAGGAAGCAAGAGAGGAACAGAGTTGGGTGGTATGCATGGATGTGATTTGAGAGTTTGATCACAGGAAGTTAGAATACTGATGGTAGAAGATTTTAGACCCTACTGCAGTCAAAGGATGTGGGAGCTGGAATGTTAAAGGGCCTTGCTAGGGAAAAAGAAGGTGGTGGTGCTCAGAAGAGATTCTTGAAAGTGAGACAAGGAAGCATTGTAGTTCCTGGTCAAGGGCACACCCATGAGAGTGAGTGGCTGGAATGAATACAAGAATTGAAATGCTAGGATTTATAAAGGAATCATCTATGACATATATTTTATGTGGATGTTGAAATCACCCTGAAAAAATCACCCTGTTGTTTAAGAGTGTGGCTCTGAGCCTGGAGCAAAAATCTTCAAGAAATCAGAGGAAGTGATGGAGGGATGTCCAAATGACTACCCCGAGGCAAGGATACAGAGCTATAGCTGTTTAGGGAGGGACAAAGAAAATGGTCTGGAAGCAGCGATGGTGGAAGCTAGGGTTGGGGGGATGAGGGGCTGGGACCTGGGGGTTAAGAAGGACACCTGTTTCCCCTCTATGCCCATTGTTCTGATGGACTTTGGAGAGAAAACAGCACTACTTTTCAAGAGTTGCAGGGGGATGCAGTATCCTCAGGGGAAAACCAGGGTTGGGTTAGAACAGAAGGTTAAAGAAGTTCAGGTTATAAAGAATGTTGCTGATGACAGACTATGAGTCCCAAAGAACAGGGCATCTGGGCTTTAGGAATCGAGAAGGAAGGGAGGATGGGATTAGAATAAGGAATCTGAAAACCCTAATGGGGATTAAAGTGAAGGAGAAAACATACTTCCCTCTTCCCCTTAAAAATCAAAGGTAGCTTTACTTATATGAGTTGCCCATTGTTGTTTGGAAATATCTTTAAGAAACTTGCTTATCATACCTGTAAGGTATTTTTTCTCCTATATTTTATATCACATCAGAAGATACAATAAGACGATAAATCCAAGTAATAAGGAAGAGAACGTTGGCCAGCCATAAGGAAGGACATTCCGAAAAACAAGAGATATTTGAAAATGGAACATGCTAACTTATCATTGGAAATGTGTGGGGAGAGGCTGAATGGTTGTCTATAGAGAGGTTTCTGAGACGATTTTCCACAAGGAGCAAAGCTGGATGGGGGGAAAGTTGGTGGGCTTCTAAGATTTCTTTCAATTCCAAGGTTCTCAAGACTTCGTTTCCATGACACAAGAAAAATGAATATTTATCCTTGTATCCATCTTTACACCATGTTTGTTTCTGGTCCAAATTGAAGGCTATGATCTTGGTCATTTCCTTCTCATAGTCTTTTACTCTTAGAAATAAAAGCTAGAAATTTGTAATGAAGATAGAAATTCTTAACCCATATACCCAAAACATTTCTTTAGTTTCACTTTCTGTTGCTGAGAGAGATATGTCTACCTTGACAACAGATTGCCTTGTATTTTCCTTCCTTCTCTTTCTCACTGGTTTCCAACTTCTCCTCCTAAAAGTGAGAGGTCGGATGCCAGGCTCTGACCTAGACTGGTAGGGAGTAGGGTTGTATGACAAAACACACAGTTGTTTCCAAACCTTACCTACATGTGGCTGTCAGAAATACACAACGCTTTTGATCTGGGAAAGAGGGGGAGATCATGACTCTGAAGGTACACAGAAGGTGTGTTTTGGGGTGAAACATGGAGTCCCCTGAATGACTTTCCCACTAGATCTTATCAGCAGAAGTCATTCACTTTTACTTTGACGTGTCAGGTAGGAACACTGAATCCTCATACAGATTTAGAGAATCTATAAATAAGACTGAAGAAAGAGATAAGGAAGATAGGAAATAAGACGAGGCCAGAATGAGAAAATATGATGAGAAAAAGTCTCTCAGAGAAATGCAGATTATCATTCAGCATTGCCTCTGGAGAGTATTAGTATCGGCAGAAATCTTAGAAAGATAAAGATTGTGGTAATTAACTCTCAAAACAGCAAAAAGGCCTTCAAAAATATTGGCCAGAGCAGACTCAGGAGTACAAGATGAAATCCTGACAGAACAAGGCCAAAGGGAAGAACAGAAGTGAGAAAGTTGGAGTGGTGGGTGGCAAGGATAGATGGGCCGTGTGGTCATCACAGATGCAGCCTCGGGCTCCAGCCTCCTCAGACACCTGCAGAGCCATGCCCTTGGGTGGGAGTCCTGGAAACTTCTCCTATTTTCCTAGATGATCATCAGAGCTGCTGTTAGGGAGCCTCCTCTTGGCATCTAGACTACAACAAAACATAACTGAACTGTAGCAAACAATCCTTCCTCAGAATCCTACCTCTCTTCAGATGATAAGAATGGGGTTTAATATGAAAAAAACAAAAACAAAAATACCTTACATTTAAGCCTGGGTAATGCTCTCTAGTACCGTTCCCGTCCTAGGGCTTTGTGCCGATCGTTCCCTCCAGGGCACGCTTTACTGTGCTGGATGCTGGTATCTGCCCAACACTGGCTTGGCCAGCAGTTGAAGCTCCACAGTAAAGTCTCCAGAGCACCAACACTAAGTCACCACCCTGATCTCTCTCCATCAGAACACCCTGCTGGTTTCATCACAGTGTCAATCATGGCCCGAGGCTTAGCATCTACTTAGAGTCTCCTTCCCACCAAAATATAAACTCCACAGCAGGGATCCCATCAGCCTTGTCCACTGTCCCATCCCAGTGCTGAGAACACAGTAGGTGTTATGGAACATTTGCTGAATGAACTGCAATATTTGGCAGATGCCTCTTCCCCTCCCCCCATATACAGGTCACACATGCTCTGTCTCTGAGCTGTCTGTCAGTCTCACTGTTCTGTGCTCACAGCGGTTGGCCAGACCTGGCACATTATGGAAGCTCAAGTAGTTTATTGAGGTCCTGAATGCTGGTCAAGGCTTGCTGTGGTTTGCTCCGAAAAACAAAATTCATATACTGTTTATCAAAGAAGTTTCTGTTGGTTGGAAGTGAAGTAAAATATGAAAGCAACCTTGACTATTTCTCTTTTTTGTAATATCACTGTAATAATACCATTGATAAATACTTTACATTAATTATACTCCAGAAGAATCCAACCACTTTAAAGAGCTGTAACTGCTCATTTTTGTTCAAAATATATTCACATGTCTTCATCTTTTGGTTTACAATAACTCTTATGATAGTGTGTTTCCTTTTTATTTCTCACTTTTCAGTTTCATGAATATGGGCGTTCTCCATTCTTTTACATAATATTCAGCTGATGACTGAAAATGTACATAAGCTTCTCTGGTATTTACTAAGAATCACTACAATAGATATTATTAACTCTTCTTTCAGAAAAATATTTAACTTCAAAATTTAGAAATATGTTCACTGGTAATAATTCCAGTGCTCCATGAATGAATGCTGAAAAAAACATCTATTTTTGCAGTGCTTAAGAAGTACCTGTTTATGTGCTTTAATAAGACAGTGTCACTTCAGTTACACACAGAAATGCCCTGATGTAAGAGGTGCTGCTGTTTGGAAGCCAGATGGTCCTACATCATACAACAGCACGAAGACAAACAGTACTGGTTACATTTTGTGCATGTGTGTGTATCAATGGAAGAAATGTTTCTCTAAATATATTCTGTGTGCATGAAATATCTATTAGCAGATGTAACGACACTAGAAGATATTATTTCCTACAAGTATATCCACCTCCTGCCTTAAAGAGCCTCAGGTGTGTATCTGTCGAGCAGAATATTCTCACTCTGGACTATAACACGTTATTAACATAAAATGAATAAGCTACGACATGCCTTTCTATAGGGAACAGTCTTGGCTTGACATTTGCTTCAGTGATCTCTGGGAATACTGAGGAAGGCATTTAGTGCCAGTGTGTGTCTATTGAGTTTAATTGTTTTTACTTTTATTCAGATTTACAATTGAGTGTTTTTAAATGATGGGGCTCATCTACAAAACCTTATTCCACAAGCAAATAAACACAGAGCCTTGGTTTTGTAATACTGAGACACTAATGCTTAGAAATTAGGTTGTCAATCAACTCTGTCTCCTCCCTTCAAATAAAGGAGGAAAATCTCAGATATGGGATCTGTGTATAATGAAGTTATTCTGGCCTCTCTCCTATGAACAAATAGGCACACAGAATTCATCAAATTAAATATCATTCTATTGTGGCCTCAACAATATCTGTAGAAGGTTGGAAGATTGTAAGAATTATGTGTGTTCCCTTTGGACCTTGAATTCCATATGTGTAGACATTTATACCTCCATACAGTTCCCCCCCGCCAAGTGGTTTTGCCACATGTACTAAGTAGCAGAAGCCTCAATTCTGCAAAATTATACATGAAGTGTTTCAGTTCTCCATTAACTTTCATGATCCCTTAGAGAGATACTAAAAAGGTAATACGGGATAGCAGAAGAGATAAGATGTAGATGAAGATGCAGACTTTAACACTGTTCTGCAGGTCCTGGCTATCAGTACTGAGAATCTCCCTGACCTGCTGTTTGGACAGAGCTGGTTGCGCTGACCATCTCAAGGAAAAGGAAAAAAAAACAGAACATTTTATACACATGACATACACCTGCGTGGCTCAGTTGGTTAAGCATCTGCCTTCAACTCAGGTTGGGATAGAGCTGAGATGGAGCTGAGATTGCAGCCCCACATGGGGCTTCCTACTCAGCAGGCAGCCTGCTTCTCCCTCTCCTCCCCACTTGTGCTCTCTGTCTCTATCTCTGTCTCTCTTTCTCAAATAAATAAATAAAATCTTAAAAAAGACAAAAGTATAAAGTGCTTTGGGTCCCGTGTTTCCAAATGCTGGGTCAGTAGCCAACATAACATCTATCACAGCACTTCGCCTTCTCATTTCTTGCATCTAGAGTATGATTGCTGCATTCTTTAGGAATTTTTTTTCTATTTTTGCTATGTTTGCTTCCTTTACTTTATCTATTTCATCTATAAAATTTGATTACATTAGTTGGAGACTCAGTTTCCTCATTGATAAGTGTGGTAATGCCTTCCTCATTATTTATACATAATATATTGTTTTAAAACCATAATGCACTATACAAATGTTAGTAATCTTTTGAGTGGAGCTCCAAAACCATATCAATCATTTCTTGTCCTGGAATGGAATCTGAAGCCTTATCTGAAAATGAAATAAGATTGTTTCCTTTCAGTTCAAATTCAAGTGACACTAAAAGCTGACTTGGCATTTCCAGCAGTGGCTCATAGCCTGGTTTTCCATGCATATTTGCACATGGTGGGCATCCTCCTCACTGTACAGTGCTCACACATTTATGATTGGGAGTGTCCAGGTGAGTCCCAGGCATAGCTTATCTGTTTAGATTAATTTGTGTGCAACGTGAATAGGGGCTCCAGCCCTATTACAGTTGCTTACCGAAAGGATATTTTCACATACTCTTTAAACAAATTTGCTGTAAATACAGGGGGAAGTATCATTGGCCCCAAATGAAGCCAACCTGAGATCCTTCATTTGCTTCTGACCCTGAACCAGAAAGGAACTGAAAAATGGACTGGTTGAACTCCCCGAAACAAATGATGCTTGAATGGTTTCATGCATAATAACTGCCTTTGATGTAAATGGGGCCATCCGTCAGCAGCCACCAACGCTGCAGTGCCCCTCATCTGGGGACCAAGCCCACCAAGGAGCTTGCTGCTTCAGCACACCCCAGGCACCAGAAACGGCCAGACCCTCTCGCGGTTGAGGACCCTCTCTTTGGAAGATTCCCAAAAAGACTCAGAAGAAACTGGAAGGCAAGGATCTGGCATACGTCCCTTCCTAGCAATTTTATTAGAGAAGTTCACATTTTAGCTGTTGTCGACTTTCCCCCTGCTCATGCAAGAGTAAATGAGGTGTCATTTTCATAAAACCCACAGACAGGGGGTGCCTTTCAACACCATCCTTGAAGATAAAACCAAAAGAAGATCCCTTCAGTCTCAGGTACTCCTGTCAATGAGTCAGCAGCCGATGTGAGATTTGTCTCACCACTTCACCCTCTCGTTTCTTGCCTCTAGCACATGATTCTTGACAGGACAGAGCCCCCATGTTTAGGCTAAGTCTCTGGACTCACAGCTACTGTGCAGAGAGACAGTATTGCCCAGAGTTACCATACACAGCTCACAGCCTGCTCACATTACTAGCAAGTTGTATGCTATTGCACTTTATTTCTTTTAAAACAAATATATGCTTATGTGCTTGCGGTTTGTATGATGAACTCAGAATGCAAATAAAAGGAGATGGATAGGAGTCATTTTCGGACAAGATTTACCTCTAAGGAGCCTGTCAAGCAGCAATTCATTTCCTCACCTCTAGCCTGACAAACCAGTGACATTAAAGTCAAAGGCATGTCCTAATCGTCACGCATGTAACCACTTTTTTCTTTTTTTCACATTTGTATGCTAATCACGAGAAGCAAAAAGAGACTTAGATTGGAAATCAAAGATTGGTTGTATACAGGTAATAGAGTGCTTGAATGCTTTATTTAAAGATAGAAGGCTCTTGAACCAGGCTTTATTATTGAACTAAGACTATCTATCCTTTTTGACACTTTTTAAATTAAGTTCTTCCTCTAATTTATGTTTTTGTCAGCTTTCTTCTCTTACCTGGTTTTAAGCTGGCTTTTTTCCCCCTCTCTCTCTAAGTAATAAACTACTCCAGAGCAGAGAAAAAAATTTTAATGACCCTAGAAATTCAGATTAACAAAATGGATCATTTGTATACAGCCACAGAATTATGAATCCTTCTGAAATATCTGTGCAGAAATTTTACCTGATGCAAAATTTCATTTTCTCCTTCTCTGACATCCCTCTGACTTCCCCCTTTTCAAAATGGAATGGTCATGGTACATCTTCAGTAAGGTCAAACACTGCAAAGGAAAGAGGTTTGGGGGACAATTTTGAAGCTCACACAAAAAAAGCTTTTTTTTTTTTTTCTTTTGAATTAAGGGAGACAAGTTCCAAACATGTGTTAGCATATCAAATAGAAAATAGTTTGTAGAAGCTGGACTTGAGTCACCAGTTCTGCCTCCCTCCTCACTGGATGCTCAACCTGCCTCCTTATTACTGTTAAGCCAGCCTGCCTCCCAGTATGTTCTGCATCCACCTGACTTCCACGGAGTTCGAGAGAGCTTAGGACAAACAGAACAGGGGAGCAGCTGCATGGTGATGAGTGGTGGCAGCCAGATAATCTACTATGAAGTCTTGTTGGAAAAAATTTGGGACAACGTAATTTCTCCAACTTGACACAACCCCTGCCTGGAAAATGCAAGCCAAACCTAACATGCAAATTCTCCTGCTGTTTGGCATTGTTTTTTCTTTTTAACACTGTGCACATAGGGGAAAAAATAGTGGAATGCTAGGGGAAGGTATAATTGTAAATTGCTTAGATCTGATAAAAAAAATTAGGGATCAGAAATTATTTTTAAAATAACAATGACTTGTTGGTAATATATTCCCCCCGCAAAGTCATTTGATTTCTCAACAGATATCTGCCATCAAATTCTGCTTGATTTCCACAAATGACATGCTTCTGCTTTTCCCATGTTATGTAAGCTGTTTCTTCTGCTGAGAAAGCTTTTACTTTCTCTCTCTGCTTACCTGTATTTTACCATCTGTCTAAGTGAAGTCCCACAGTCTGTGTAGTAACTTTAAATACCAGCCATCTCTCACCACTTAACACTCCAGTCATCAGAAGAGTGAATAGCACAGTGAATACAGAACATGCAGGCCAGAGCCAACCAGCCTGGGCTTAAGTTCTGATTCGCCCATGCCTCAATTTCCCCATCTTGAGAATGGGGCAATAATTGTTCCTGTCTTACCGAATTGTTGTGTGCATTAGAACAAAGTCTGGCAGGTAGTAGGCACTACAATAGTATGTGTTAAATATGTGTTAAATAACTAACTGCAATCAATATGATCAATATGATCCAATTTATTTTTTAAGATTTAAGAGAGAGAGAGAACAAGTGGTGGGAAGGGGCAGAGGGACAGAATGTCCAAGCAGACTCCTGCTGAGCAGGGAGTCCAATATGGGGCTCGATCTCACAAGCCACGAGATCAGGACCTGAGCTGAATCCAAAAGTCAGATGCTTAACTGATTGAGCCACCCAGGTGCCCCAACATGATCCAATTTAAAAGAATCAAATCAGACAATGATTTATTGAAAAACCATGTGAAACCACAGTGTAGTGCTACAGATAAATCCCAGGTCTTGAAAAAAAAGTTGTAATCTACTATAGGATCTAAGACAAGTGTACAAATAATAGTAATTACTATTTTTTAAAGATTTTATTTATTTATTTGAGAGAGAGACAGAAAGAGAGCAGGGGGAGGGGCAGAGGGAGATAGAATCTGAAGTCAACCCCCCTTGAGTGTGGAGCTGGATGCAGGGCTCCATCTCAGGACCCTGAGATCATGACCTGAGCTGAAACCAAAAGTCCAATGCTTAACTGACTGAGCCACCCAGGTGCCCTTACAAATAATTATTAAATAAAAAAAGATGAGGGGCGCCTGGGTGGCTCGGCCAGTTAGGCGGCTGCCTTCGGCTCAGGTCATGATCCCAGGGTCCTGGGATCGAGCCCCACATCGGGCTCCCTGCTCAGCGGGGAGAAGGGAGCCTGCTTCTCCCTCTCCCTCTGCCTGTCTCTCTGCCTACTTGTTCTCTCTCTCTCTCTCTGTCAGATAAATAAATAAAATCTTTAAAAAAAATTTTAAAAAAAGATGAATATTCAAAATTTCCCAAGAGTGAATTCCAAAAGAAAATATCAATAAGGTATGATTGAAATTCAAAGAAAGATGAAGTTGCAATTAGTTGAGGAAATGCTAAAAGCTTAATGTAGAATGACATTAAATATGATTATTTGAGAATTACTAATATTTTAATAATGAGATAATGTATGAGTCAGAGAGAGAAATGGAACGGAACTAATACTTCATGAACTGAACTCAGTGTAGGCAAAAATTTTGTACAATAAAGTATCGCCTTGACTCTACAGATACCACCCTTATACCTACATGAAAATGGTGCCGGACAGCCCAGGAGCCAAGAGTAAAAGGTTGGGGGCATGCAGGCAGCTGGCCTGGACTCAGACAGAGCCCCCGCCCACTTCCCAGCTCTGTCACCATAAGCTAGATACTTCATCTCTAAAATAGGACGCTAGTAACAATATTATCTCATTGGATGGTTGCAAGGATTAAAGTAAGCAGTGCATGAAAAGCAGTTAACACTTGCTCAATAAGCACACAATATAAGAGTAGAATTATATTTTTGTTTTTTAATTATTCTTAATGTTAATGTTAAATATTAACTCCCACCTGTAAACATAACAAAATGAATTCCATACAGAGTAAAAATTTAATGTAGACCTTAAAGCCTATCTAGGAAAAAAAAAATGTTTGTTTTAGGATAGCTAAAGTCCTTTTTTTATAAAGATTTTATTTATATATTAGAGAGCACGAGAGAGAGCAAGAGAGAGAGAGAGAGAGCACTCAAGCAGGAGCAGGGGGAAAGGGAGAAGCAGACACCCCACCGAGCAGGGAGCCCGATGTGGGGCTTGGTCCCAGGACTTTGGGATCATGACCTGAACTGAAAGCAGACGCTTAACTGACTGAGCCACCCAGGCCTCCCTAGGATAGCTAAAGTTCTAAGATCAAAATCAGTAGAAGAAACTATAAACAACAAAAAATAATAATAAGTCTGACTTCTTAAGATTTAAAAAGTTAAGTTTTGCATCAAAAATGTCATAAATTGTAAAAGCTACCAATAAAGTGGGAAACATTTGTAACATATGTATAATATATAAAAAGCTCATAGATTTAAAAAGTATATTCTAAACTCAACAGTAAGATGATAAAGGATAGAAAATTATAAGTCACATAGTGAGAAAGTGGCATTAGGACACTTTCTCTTAAAACACCTGCTATGTATGCCCTAGAAAGGGTGCGATCACTACAAACCATGAATAAATGGTCTCAGCTGAGCCAATGAGAGCTGTCACTAGAGGTCATCTAAGGTTGAGTTTTTCTTCTGAAATTAATTGACAACAGTACATAAACTTTTTTTAGGTGTTTTCCCGATTATTGTGTCATATTCTATAATCCCATGCTCACGCCGTCTGGCCCCAGCTGTCTACTTCTAAATGAGCACCTCAGGTCGTGACCCCCGGGTCTTGGGATCGAGCCCCACGTCGGGCTCCCTGCTCGGCGGGAAGCCTGCTTCTCCCTCTCCCACTCCCCCTGCTTGTGTTCCTGCTCTTGCTATCTCTCTCTCTGTCAAATAAATAAATAAATAGAAATCTTAAAAAAAAAAAAAAGACATAAATGAGCACCAATAGGAGGAAATTTAGACCCTGACTCCTGGCCAACCACTATGGCATCATCAGAGCCCTCCACTGGCCCTGCTGTCAGCTGCAGGAGGATCCCATGAGGCACTCGAGGGCCCTGCCTGGCAATGATACACTTCAGTTCCGCCTGTTATTTCACTGGCCAGAACATAGTAGCTGGCCCCAAATTAATGTCGGAAAGGTTAGGAAAAATAACCTGTGTGCCCAAGAAGAGGAAATGGGATTGGTGAGGATTTAGTTAGTCTCAACCACTTCATTGTGCACTCAAAGGATAGAATGTTAAGTAGCTCTAGAAAGTCATATTTGTGAAGAATTTTCAATGTTATGGGAAAAGCCTCATTTTAGAGTAGTGACTCAAAAACATTAGAACATGAATCTAATTAAGTGAAAAGTCTCAATAGATAAGACTAAAAGTAATATATTCAGGGATGCCTGGGTGGCTCAGTTTGTTAAGTGTGTGACTCTTGATTTTGGTTTAGGTCATGATCTCAGGGTGGTGAGCTCGAGCCCCAGGTCCGGCTCCACACTGGGCATGGAGCCTGCCTAAGAATCTCTCTCTCCCTCTCCCTCTGCTCCTCTCTCCCTCCCTTTCTAAAATAATAAAGTAATTAAGTAATATATTGAATATTCATAACTGATAAATTATGATAACTTGCATTTATTTTTCTGCTTTTTTTTTTTCCTGTGTGGAACATGCATGCATTACATTTACTTAAAAAGTTTTTTAAAGTAACAAATTTTTCTTTTAAGATGGAGACCTGAGCCTACCATTCAACTCCTCTCACTGAATTCTGGAAAACAGAAATGCGTGGAGCCACAGAACAATATGAAATTCAGTAAAATTCCACAATATAAAATTGTGTCTACATATTTACCATTGCCTTCATACATACTTCTTTTGCATCTCATACTTTCTATTTGAGATATTGTTTCTACTTGCACTACATAATTAATAATGGTCTTACTTCCTTAAAATATCGTTTTGCGCTTTTTTTCCCTCCTAGCACACTAAAGATATTTTCCTTTCTTTCCATTTCCATTGTAACTGCTAGAAATTCAACTGTCAGTATATTTTCTATTTCCTTGTAAGTGATCTCCCTTTTCTAACTGGTCATTCTTTTTGGTGTTGTGAAGTTTTATTACTGTGTGTACATCTCTTTGCAATTGGCTTTATAATTTTGGGGTTTCTCAGATTTGGGATTTAGTGTTATTTAATAATTCAGTAAACTTCCTAGCTATTATATTTTAGAATGTTGCCTCCTCCTCACACTATTTTCTCCCTCTGGAACTCTAATATATACATATATGTTTATTATACAGATACATTTCTGTATATACACACATATCAATACATATACCTTTATATCAGATACATATTATTTGTATAACAACATCTCAGTCATTTTATCTCTTTGCCAGCCCTTCATACTTCCATTTCTTTATTTCTCTCTGGGTTGCATTTTGGGTAATGTTTTTAGTCTAACTTCTATTCATGAATTCAAATCTCTCTTTAGTTTTGTCTAATGTGCTCTTTTTGATCTTGAAAAAAGCTTAATCATCTTTTTCATTTCTAGTTTCTTCATTCGTTCTTTTTCAAATATTCAAAGTCATTTTAAAATATCATGTTCCATTCTCACATTTTCAAGCCTTTCTTTTCTACATTAAAACATATATATTTTTAAAGATTTTATTAATTTATTTGATGGGGAGGGAGGAGCAGAGGGAGAGGACCAAGCAGACTCCCACTGAGCACAGAGTCAACGTGGAGCTCGATCCCATGACCCTGAGATCATGACCTGAGATGAAACCAAGGATCAGATGCTTAACCAACTGAGCCACCCAGGTGCCCATCTACATTAAAACATATTAAACCTATTTATTTTATATACTAAATCTGGTAATTCCACTATCTGAACCATGTTCAGACTGAGGTTTGCTTTGTTATTTCTGTTATTTCCATTGGAGATTTAAAAATGTGTGTCCATGTGTCTTGCAGAAATTTTTTCAGACCTACCTGAAATAGCATTGCTTTGAGCAGGTTTTTATTTGCTTTTCTGCCAATCACGTGAAAGCATTATCAATCTGAGACCACTTTATATTAAATTCTCACTTCCAGCTTTTCAACCACATAGGTGGTATGAATTCAGTCTGCAAGGAAGTGTGAAAGCAACTCTGGGTTACAAATACTCTTATTTGTGGTGATTTTTGAGGTGATTTTTCTCCCACAGAGCCCAGTTCAAATTATGCTATTTTAATTTGTATTCATCCTTTCCTGAAGGGGGGGTGGACCCTAAGCCCTAGCTCTTTGCTCTGGAGAGCCCAGGAGAGATTCTTTCCCTTAGGAATCACAACAGAAGCTTTGGATCACAAAGACTTGGCAATAACCCTCTTAGGGCCAAAGTTGCTTTGACTTTTTGATCAACCCTTTGAGGTCCCTGATTTTAAATTGTTTTCAGCCTTCTGTTGACTCCTTCTGTTAATCTAGCTCAGTGATAGATTTCAAAACAAAATTAATCCAGCTTTTTTTTTTTTCTCTTTAAAATGGTTTCCATCGGGAGGGTATAAAAGTTCATTTGTTCACCAGGCTGCCAAACACAGAAGTGTTTTTCTCTATTTGTAATCTTTTACTTAGTAAGCAAGGTAATAAGGATATGGTTGTTTGTTATATTATTTTTGTAGACTCGAACACTCATGAAAAATAAGAAAAAAAACAAGCATTTAACTCAAGAAGATAGAAAAAATCAAGATTAATAGAAGTAGATGGACAGGATGACTAAATTATTAAATGTCAAATAATTTAGAGAACAAAGAATTAGATATCGATGTGATAAACAAATATAACTGGGTTTTTGTTCTTTTGTTTGTTTGTTTGCCCAAATCTGTGAAATAGACTAGGGTTTGGAAAACCGTGGCCGGCAGGCCAAATCCTGCCCACCACCTGTTTTTATATTACACTCGAGTTCAAATGGTTTTTAGATTTTTAAATAGTTGTGGGGGCGGGGGGGAGAAGAGGAATAATATTTCATGACACATGAAAAACTATATAAAATTCAAATTTCAGTGTCCATAATAAAGTTGTATGGGAACCTGGCCACACTCATTCATTTACATCCTGTCTCTGGCTACTTTCATGCTACAAGAGCAGAGTTAAATATTTGTGACAGAGGCCGTATGGCCCGCAAAGCCTATATTTTTACTCCCTGGCTCTTTGCAGAGAAATGTGCTGAGCCCTGAAATAAACAAGCCTCTGGTAGAATCGCCAGAAAGAGAGATGTGAGCTCAAGAGAAAGAAGAATTTGAGATGCACAACACGTATTAAAAAAGAACATGCACGCAAATGCAGAAGAGATGTTAAACATTATAGCTCTTTTGAAAGTAAATTTGAATGTATCATTTTTCACAGTTTTTCTTTTTTTCTTTTTAATTTTTAAAATACTTTCATTATTTATTTTTTAATTCAATTAGCCAACACATAGTACATCATTAGATTCAGATGTAGTGTTCAGTGATTCATCAGTTGCGCATAACACCCAGTGCTCATCACAACATGTGCCCTCCTTAAGGCCCATCACCCAGTTACCCCATCCGTCCTCCTCTCCAGTAACCCCCAGTTTGTTTCCCAGAGTCAAGAGTCTCTCATGGTTTCTTGAACATATCATTTAAACAAATTATTTTCTAGGAAAATATGCACTACTAAAATGTAATTAGGAAGAAGTAGAATATCTGAATAGCTTGCTAACAATGGAAGAAATATTTAAAGTTGTTGTAGAGATATACCTCCTCCCTTTCAAAATGAACATGTGTGTTAATATTTTACAAGCAAGTTGCCTACATATGAAATAATTTCTATTTTTTAAACTGTTTTGAAGCACAAATTAGAGAGGAAATCTTTTAGATGTGTTTTCCAAAATTAGTATAACCCTGATACCAACATATGAAGAAGATAGCATATTAAATGATATAAAATTCCTGAAAAATGGTCACATTTAAAATAGCCATAAAGTTAAAGAATGATGTGACTTGGACAATTAGTGTCTTTTCTAAAGCTATGAGAATGTTTTAATATTAAGATGTTTATTTGTGTGTTTGAGTATAGGGAAAAAGTCAAATTATTATCTCAATATTTCCCAATAATACATTTGATAAAATCAAACATTTATTCTAGACAGAAACTAAGTGAATCAAGAATTGATATTTATTTCTAATATAAGAAAGCCTATCTCAAATCAACTGCCAATATTTGCACAAACTTGAAACACTAAAAACATTTCCATTTAAGTAAGACAAAATATATTAGCTTCACATCAATCAACAATTTCCTGGAAGTGCAATTCAATAAAGTATTAGAAAGTGAGTAGAGGATCTATCATTATTTGCTGATGTTATTATGATCTACTTGGAAAATCTAAGAGAATCAACTAAAAAATTATGAGACATAGTATGAATGCCTGCCTTCCTTCCTTCCTTCCTTCCTTCCTTCCTTCCTTCTTTCCTTCCTTCTTCCTTCCCTCCCTCCCTTCCTCCCATCCTGGCACTAGATGTCCCAGGAAGAAGGTGGTGTGGCCACAACCTGGCAAGGCTATTGAAATCCAGGCAAGGTGAAGGTGGTATCTATGCAGTGCAGGGATCATAAAAGCCTGGCGTGGGGTGAAGAGGGCTTCCCACTGCGGTGCATCTATAGTTCATCAAGGTTCTCCAAACCTTTGGAGAAGGAATAGAAGCCTGTTTTGATTTTTGACAAAGGCGTCCACATAGGGTATGTATGGAAAAGATTTGGAGTTAGAAGCAGTGAAAGCGATTGATTAAATACAAGGATGTTAAATGAATAATAAAATACGTGGAGGATATTGGGAGCTATGCACCCTACTGACAGAGAAAGGAGTTACAAGTATGAAATGGGAGAAAATGAAAATAAACCCTATGTTGCTGGACTGGAATTGAAGGCATTGAGTGTGAATCATGGTTTTCAATATATATATAAACAGATGTAAAAATATAGATTTCAATGGTATGTGTGTGCCTATATTGATGTATGTATGTTCCCTACCACTGTTCTCTGAGAGCACCTATGTGCAGCAACACCTTCATCGCAATGGGCATGCCTGGCACCTAGATCCTGGTTTCTAAATATCATTCTCCACTAAAAGGAACTGTGGCTCCTAGTAGAAAAGGCTGACTCCAAGGCTAGGGCCAGGGGCAGAAAGGTACAAAGTGGACCTGAACCATTTTGTTGTGTCAAAGAATGGAGACAGGAGCCAATTGGAAAGAGTTCTTTTGCTGGGACAATCTGAGCATCACCATAATGATAGCAACTTAAAACCCCCTGACTAATGAATCTATACAAGTATAAAAATACGAAGAAATAAATGGAGAAAACAATCTCTTCTTTAGAGTAGAATGCCAACAAATACACAGAATGATCGATGCCATTAGCAAAGTCACAATTTGGCCATCATAAGGAAAAAAAGTTTTATAAGGGACTTTGTTATCTAATCTCAAAGGACACTACTCAAGGGAACAAAGCATATTTACTTTTTATTACCGTTTGAAGGCTCAAAGTCCAAAGTCAATGAGACAGCAGGACCGGGCTCCCTCTAAATGCTCTAGGAGAGGGTCCTTCCTAGCAATTTCTGACTTCTGCTGGTTGTTGGCAATCCTCAGTGTACCTTTGGCTCATAGAACCATCACTCCAGTCTTTGCTTCTGTCATCATGTGGCCTTCTTCCCTGTTTGTCTTCAAATCTCTTTCCTCTTATAAAGATACCAGTCCTTGGATTTAGGGCCCCTACTACTCCAGCATGACCTCATCTTAGCTTGATTACATCCACAGATTCCTTATTTCCAAATAAGGTGACACTCACAGGTGCCCGGGATTAAGACTTCAACCCCTATCTTCTTGGGAAATATAATCCAACCCATAACACACCTTTTTTTATTATTATTTTTTAAAGATTTAATTTATTTATTTGAGAGAGAGTGAGAGAGAGAGAGAGAGAGAGAGAGAGAGAGAGCACAAGTGGGGGGAGGGGCAGGGAGAGAGGGAGAAGCAGGCTCCCCACTGAGCAGGGCGCCTGATGCGGGGCTCGATCCCAGGACCCTGAGATCATGACCTGAGTAGAAGGCAGACGCTTAACTGACTGAGCCACCCAGGTTCCCCAACCCACAACATACTTTAATCAAGAGATCTAAGTGGACACCTGTAATGAGACAAACAGAATCATGTACCACTGATAGGATGCAATGAGAAGGATATAGCATCACTTCTGTGATGTTCCTGCCCAAGGTCCATAAACTGAATGTAATCATGAAGAAACAAATTCAAATTGACAGATGTTCTATTAAAAAAAGTCTATAATATTCAGATGCCAAGGTCATGGGAGTTAAGGAAAGACTTAGGAGCTATTCCAGATGGAAGGGGTCTAAAAAGACATGACACTAAATACAATGCTTCATCCTGGATTTGATTGTTTTCCTATAAAAGACATTATTGGGACAACTGAAAGTATTTGAATGAGTCTATGGAACACATGGTAGAAATCTAAAAAGTTAGTTTCCTGATTTGGATGGTAATTTACTATGTTGTAATTATGTCCTTATTGTAAGAATTACTATAGTATTTGAGGTGATAGGACATAATATAGATAACTTACTTTAAAATAGTTTGGAAAAAAATGTCCTTTGTATTATTTATGCAATCTTTTCTGTAAGTCTAAATTATTTAAAAATAATAATCACTTTAGCATAAAAAAGATATAAAATAACTGAGGGATATTTAATAAGTTTCATTAAGTAAAGAAACATGCTATGTTCATAGATGAAAATACCTATATATTTAAAATGAAGTTTTCATGTCAATTTTAAGCAATTTCAATTAAAATGCCAGCAAGATTTTTTCATACCAAGTAAATCTGAAAAAAAAAATCACTGTGAGTACATATATACACGCACATGTGCATACCTATACTTAAAAAGAGAAAAATAACAGAAGAAACTTACCATCCAAGAATTAAAATATATCACAGATTATATTAACTTAAGCAGTTAAATGGGATTTTTCAAATTCTTTGGATCCAGAAATATTAATTCTGGAAACTCACCTGAAGGAAATGATTTTGTATTACTCAAAAAGATATATATATATAATATATGTGTATTAAGAATCTCATCAAAATGATGTTTATCATATCAAAACTTATAAACAAGTTAAGTGAACAGTTATATCCATATTATTGTATTCAGGATAATTTTTTTCTTATACTTTGTCTTAGTCTTTTCAGGCTGCTGTAGCAAAATGCCATTGGGTGGCATAACAACAGAAATTTATTTCTCATGATTCCAGAGACTGGGAGGTCCAAGATCAAGGCACCTACAGATTCAGTGTCTGGTGAGAGACCACTTCCTGGCTCCTAGACAGCGTCTTGTCACATCCCACATGATGGAAGGGGCAAGGGAGCTCTCTGGGATCTCTTTTATAAGAGCACTAGCCCCATTCATAAGGGTTCTACCCTCATAACCTAATCACTGTTCATAGGCCCCCATCTCCTAATACCATCATATCCAGAGTTTAAGATTTCTACATAAGAATTTGGGGGGAAACACAAACATTCAGTGTATAGCATGCTTTATTTGCATTTATTTTTTTTCAGTGACTATATCATATTTAGGTAATACATTTCATCGACAATTTAAGAAGTACTTCATGTACTGAAATGTTGAGGGAGCATTTCTTCTATAGATAAAGCTTGAATATAGGTAAGAAATTTTAGAATATGGTTCATGAATAGTTGCTGGTCCCATCTAGTTCAAGAATAAAATGTATTTTAGGTAACATCTAAGTGATATGGCTAGAAAATGGTTTATACCAAAGTAAATTTATGCATTAGATCTTGGAAAAAGTTTTTCTCACTTCAGTTTTCTGAAAAACTCAGTTTTTCTCCTAACTCAGTGGGCACTATTACCCTTCCTCCTTTGCTGGTTTCTCCCCATCAATTTTACTTCTGTCTGTGGGAATGCATGAGAGCTCAGTCTTTGGATGCCTCATGTCTTTATTGATACTCATTTCTTTATTGACGTCATCAAGTCTCATGGTTTTAAATATGATCTCTCTGCTAAGGATTTTCAAAGTTGTAGTTCTAGCTTGAATCTCTCCTGTCAATGCCAGTCTTGTGTAATAAATGCATTTCCTTTCAGATGTGAAATAGACATCTCAAATGTAATACATCCAAATGTGAAATTCTCCTCTTCCCTTTTCCATATCTGCTCTATTCATGGTCTTCCCCATCTCAATGACAAACCATCTTTCCAGCTGCTCAGTACACATACCTACGGCTATCCTTGACTTCTCTCTCTCACTCCCCATGTCCAATCTGTCAGCACATCTTTATGCTCTTTCTTCAAAACCCATTATCCAGATAAGATAATTTCTCACCATCTCCATGAAACCTGCCCACCACTTTGGTATAAGTGTCATGACCTCTGACCTGAGTTCCTGCAGTTGTCTCTTAGCAAGATCCTTTACTTCTACCATTGCCTTTTTACCGTGTTTTCTCAATAGTATAATGAAAGTGTGTTTTTTTTAAGTGTTCATCAGATAAATCATTTCTCAAATCCTTCAGAGGCTCTCCAAGTTATTGTGAGTGAAAGCCCTCATCCATACAATGGTCTTGAGGCCACAGACCCACTGGCTCTTCATCTGTGTCTCTAGGCCCAACCTTGTTGGCCCTAGACACATAGATATATCCTCTATCAGGGCAGCACAGTTGACAATCCTCTTGGCCCAGTTTGCTTTTTCTCCATATCCCCATATTGCTCCTCCTTCATCTTAAAATCCTTGCTCAAATGTCATGTTTTTAGTGAAGCTCATTCTGGCCATCCTGAGATGCTAATTCAGTGCTTCTTCACCCTGAACTATGGATCCTCCTTACAACAATTACATTCCAGCATGCTTAATAATTCACTTATTTATTATACTTATTTTCTGGCCCCTCAGCTAGAATGCAAAATCCTTAAAGGTTGGGATGTTTGTTTACTGTGTTAACTGATGTGTAGAATAGAGCTGGCATTGAGGAGATGTCCAGTAACCTTCTTGAAACAGAAACTACCTAAAAAACAAATGTGAAAGATATCATGTGTCAAGGTGGAGAGTATATACTAAATTTTGTTTGGGGGTGAAGGAGGAAATCCATGCAAGATGTTTTTAAAAATACAACGGTACTGGGTTGTATCCCAGGTGAGTTAATATGGTAACAATTTGAAGAATAAAGTATGAGAGAAAAAGATTCAAGATACTTGCTGGAATACAATAGCCCAGGAAAGAAGAAATGAAGGCCTGAAATAGGACAGTGATGATGGCAGTGGAAGTCAGAAGCCTGTATGACTTCTGATTTACCTGATTTAATTCCTAGTTATAATATAGGTGACAAGAAATAGGTACAAATCAAATATATTTCCCAGACTTTGTTGTGAGTGACTTGGATGATAATGACAAAAATGCATAGGATTCAGTGAGAAGTCTCATGAAACAGAGAATCAAAGCACTATTCTGGATTAAAAGCATTAAGGTGCAGGTGGGAAATCCAAATTAAGATCTAGAGAAGGCAGTTGAAAAAGTGCCTCTGGAGCTCAAGAACTGGGTCATGTTGGATGAATATGGGAGTCCTAGAGAAAGAACGAGGCTTTAGAAGAAACAAGACTTTTATGGAAGATAAATGTACATCAAGTAGAGGCTCTTGATCTTGGAATTAACAAGTAAAACACAAAATGGACAAACAAAATCTTTAGGAAATAACTAGAGCTGAGTTCATGAATTTTCTGCTATTTGCCAAACATGTGAAAGAGAGTTTTAAGTATTGGAAAGACCAATACTGTAACCTTCCTTAGATTCCATATTTAGTAGATTTAAGTATACTATGTTAGATATATATAATTTACATACATCAATTTATAATATGGTTAGGTATATTTAGAAGCCCAAAATTTATTTGAAATCTAAACTAGGGTCTGTGTGCTTCCCAGGCACAGCTTTCAAACTGGAGGTTACAGCTGTACAACAGAAAAATCCAGGTTGTGGGTTGCTAAGAGCTCTGACTTAAGAAAATACACTGGGGTGATTCTAGATCATGAATTACACAAAGTTGCCAGTGCCCATAAAGTGACTCCCTAAGTAAATTTCTTTGAATTTGCCCCAATTCCAAGGTCCAAGATGTAGAGATCCTAATGAGATCCTGAGGGGAAGGCAAACAATGAATGCTACTTGGTCTTTTTAATGATTTGAAAAGTTCTGTCATCTCCATCATACTTTGGGGTATTCTGTCAAATTCTATGTTAAAAAGTAACCCTTAGAAACCTTGCCATTTGCAATAACATGGATGGATCTGGAGGGCACTATGCTAGGTGAAATAAGCCAGACAGAGAAAGACAAATGCAGTATGATCTCACTTATATGTGGAATCTTCAAAAAAACAAACTCATTATACAGAAAACAGATTAATGGTTACTATAAGCAGGGGGTGCAGTGGGTGAAATGGGTGAAAGGGCTCCAAAGATACAAACTTCTGGTTGTAAAATAAACCCTGGGGATGTAATGTATAGCATGGTGACTATAGTTAATAATACTGCATTGTATATTTGTGAAAAATGCTAATGGAGTAGATCTTAAAAGTTCTCATCATAAGGGGCGCCTGGGTGGTGCAGTCAGTTAAGCGTCCAGCTCTTGGTTTCGGCTCAGGTCATGATCTCAGGATCATGAGATTAAGCCCCATGTTGGGTTCCACACTCAGCACAGAGTCTGCTTGAGATTCTCTCTCCTTCTCCCTCTGCCCCTCCCACTCATGCTCGCTCTCTAAAATAAATAAATAAATCTTAAAAAAAAAAAACACTTCTCGTCACAAGAAAAAAAAAACTTGTTTTTGTAACTATGGAAGGTGACAGATGTTAACTGAATGCTTATGGTGATCATTTCTCACTGTATACAAATATCAAATTATTACACTGTAAACCTGAAACTAATATGTATCAATTATATGTCAATTATATCTCAACAGAAATAATAAGTAAAATAAAATAGAACATTTTTTTGAAAAGTAATCCTGAGTAACTAGGGAAGCCAGTAAATCACATGCAGATTAGATATCATAATAACATTGGGGTGCCTGGCTGGTTCAGTTGGTGGAGAGTGTGGCTCTTGATCTCAGGGTCATGAGTTCAAGCCCCACTTTGGGTGTAGAGATTACTTTAAAAAAAAAATATATATATATATATATATATCATAATGTTGGATTCTCCCTCACTCATTGCATAAGTTTACTTTCCATAACTCTATTTTTTCTGAATATAAAGGCAATAAATGGACATTTGTGAAATTTTTGAAAAAATAAGAAAAATCACCTCTGATCTTATCAACCAAGATAATCGTTGTTAAGATTTCCATGTAGCCCTTTCATTTTATTTTCTGTGCATGAATGTGCATGTGCATGTGTGTATGTGCCATATGGGCGTGAAGTACCCAGACACGTAGTTTTTACATACTTTGTATATGCTTCTGTATTGTTTCACTCATTATAATGGTATAAGCAGTTTCCTATTGATAAAACTGTTTTCAAGAATCATTTAATGATTACATAATATCTTTTGCGTGTATAACTTAACTGACCATTCTCTGATATTAGGTATTTTGCTGTTTTCCACCTGAAGGGTAAATCATTTCCATGTGTAAGCCAAAGTGAAGAGAAAAGGAAACAGAGATTCCAGTGGTAGGAATTTCTTCACTGAAGCAGGAGCATAAAATATTTTTAAAGTAACCTTAGGGGTCTTCTGTTTTCTCCCTGATTGCTGTCAGTGACATACCTGGGAACAATATTGAAGGTCATATGAACTCTGCCAGGAAGACCAGGTAAAAGGAATGAACATATCAAACTGTCTTCTACCATTCCTAGACACATTTTTGTACACATTCACTCCAGTCTGTTCTCAATACCAACACTGACCCCAAAGCACAGCAAACCAAGGCAGATAAGGACACACAGATCATGAGTGAAGACATGCTGACATCAAGCTACATGTTTCTAACCATTTCTTAAAAAACAGAATAAAAGATATTGTTTGCATTCAATAATTTGTAGAACATTTTACTATGAATTTTCTCACTTAGTTTCCAAAATAACTGTTAATTTGACAGTGCAGATAATTATATTATTTTACATTGGAAAATGTGGGCTTAGACAGGCTACAGATCTAAGGCTCACATAGTCAAAAATTAGTAAGGCTGTGAAGGTGTGAAGACAGGTTTCCTGATTCCTTCCTTGTGTCCTTTCTTTATACCATTTCAGAGGGGAAATGCTTGATTTACTCGAGGTTCTAAAGAGTAAGAAACCTCTCCTTGAATTTCATTCATGTACATGAGTCTTATACCCCCTTCTGAAAGGATACTGTGACCAGGGAGTGGGTGGCTTTGGTCAGCATTTCTGAACTTGTCCCCAGAAAAGAGGATGACCCGCCTGGGACCAGTCAGGCTTCCCCCAGCCCGTGAGGCAGAGTGAACAAAGATGCTGGAGAGGTGGCTAGCACTGTCCGCCATGCTCCCCACATTTCCCACCCAGATGCCTTTGTAGGCTCAAAGAAGTTGGGGTAGTTGGCTAGTCAATACCAAAGCCAAGACTTTAAGCATTGTAAATCTGCCATGATACACAGAGAGACATATTTTATTTTTACACTACTTCATGAAACATTACCTAAGTGCTGACTGTGCACCAGTCTCTGTAGTAGACACAGAGAAAAGCCACCAGGACAAGACAAAGCTTCTGTCTTCCTTCTGATGAGCAATAAAGAATAAAGACATAAATAAAGACCTAGCATAAGGGTCAGTACTGATAGGCTTGAGGAAGAAAAACCAAACAGAGTAAAGGCATTAGAAATGAAGGGTACTAAGTGGCAGTGGCTACCCTAGACAGAATAGTCAGCTATGTGTCCTTGTCAAAGGTATTAGAAATATAAGTAGTGCCTTAAAACTATGATACATGGGGGCGCCTGGGTGGCTCAGTTGGTTAAGCGACTGTCTTCGGCTCAGGTCATGATCCTGGAGTCCTGGGATCGAGTCCCGCATCGGGCTCCCTGCTCGGCGGGGAGTCTGCTTCTCCCTATCACCCTTCCCCCTCTCATGTTCTCTCTCTCAAATAAATAAATAAAATCTTTAAAAAAAACCTAGATATATGGGTATTGTTGCTTAGTGTGAGGCTAATATTTATTTTAAACAGTGAGTGTATCTAAATAAAAATATTGACAAATAATAGTAAAAGGATGCATAGATATAAAATAATTAGGAAAATAGTACCCAAATGACAGATGTCTGGATGGGGTGGGGGAGCTTTACGACATCTTTCTGCCTGTTCTCATGTCTGCGTGTATCTGTACCAGTAACGATTATGACCTAGCCAGATTCAAGGCAATATGGATTCCATGGTCAGCAGCTCAATCCCTTAAACCAAACTATTTTACTTTCCCCACCCAGGACTCAGAAACAGCAGCCCTTGATATAAAAACCTGGATGTCATTCACTCCTTTCTTTTTTCTCCTGCCCCACATTCTACATTATACTCAATGAATACTGTATATGCAGATGATGGAAAGACAGAAAACAAGAAGTGATTATTTTGCATACACATATTCAAAGAGAATTCCAAGAGACCATTGGTCTGGGTGCTTGGTCATTCAAAATCTCAGTGTTTAATCCACATATATTTTCAGTCTTATATTTGTGACATGTTCCAATGCACAGCACTGCAATGCTTGAGATATGAATTAGAGAAAGAGAAGGGGAGACCTCGATTTTCTTTCATATAGTTTAACAGGAGTGGTGATGGCATGGCAATTACACATCTTGGTTGCTATAGATATCATCAGTGTTAGGAAGATAGAAAACAGATAAAGCAACTAAAAGACTCTGTGCCATGTCCATTGGTGATAATAAAACCGCAACGGTTTCACAACTAAGTTATCCAAAAGCCTATACATGTGCATTATAGACATAATTGATGCTGTGTAACTGGTTTGTCCTTTTTTCTCTCTTATTGAAAGTTGCTCAATATTTGCACTATAAACCCGCATTTCTGTGACAGTTTTGATTTTGTTTTTTCATTGGAATTATATAGAAATTGTAAGCAAGCAAGGTGGAGTGAGGTTGTTTGTGGTATTCTGTGCTTTGTTTTGATAGAAAAAAATATTGCTGAAGGAAGAAATCAATTCTGGGGCAAAAATAAATGGAATTTTGAAAAGTCAACCCATTTTTTTTTTTTTTTTTTTTTGCCTACTATACTCCAACGGTCACAAATGTCTTCATATTCCAGGGCCACTCAATGTGGGAGGCTCTCCCAGACTCCTCTTTCTCTCTTACTCTTCACACAGCCTCTAGTTTACCACAGATGGGCAGGTGGACCTATAAGCCATGACAAGGAGCTTGGATTTCAATCAAGGTGCAGCAGGGACTAACGGGGAGCTATAAGCAGGGGAGTGATGTGACCAAGTCACACGTGAAAATTCCCCAACTGCTCTGTGGGGCATGGGTAGTGGACTGCAGTGTAGGCCAGAAGCCACACTGAAAGTTGTTGAAGTCTGTCATGGGGTCATGAGGAAAATCACAGACTGGGATGGTAGGATGACCATAGGGACAAACTGTCAGATTTGAGACTTATTTGGAATTAGCACCAGAGACTTCTTGACAGATTAGATATGGGATGATACAAACACAGAAAACTTCTAGATTCTCTCTTGAGCGAATAGTTGAATAGTAAAGACCAAGGGGAGGGGTAGTAAGGAAGGGGGTACTCACAAGTCAATTTAGGGACAGCTTCTGCTTGAAATGTTTATTAGCCCCTCAGAGGAACTGTCATGTGGGGCTCAGGAGAGAGGATGGAGCAGAGATGGGCATTTGAGAGCATCTTTGCCAGTCTCTTGTTATTTTCTTTCCCCTAAACTTTAAAAACCTTTACTGCTTTAAGTTTGATGTGACCTAAGCCTAACATTATCTTTGTTCATGGCATCTCCTAAAAGCCCTGGGCAAGGAGTGTTTTGGCTCTCACTTCCTGCCTATGTCAGCAGTCAAGAGACTTCTCCCCTCTATGGTTCCATTGCCTCATCAAAAAAACTTGCCCCATTTCTAAGGCTTTTTAAAATGTATTTAGCACAATATCTAGAAATATGAAAACACTATACAGTATCAGCACTGAGCAACTGGATGAAAGACAAGCTCATAGAAATAATGTGTCATGTGTATGTCTGTGTGTGGGCTCATTGCTATTTAAATACAAACATGTCTGCATGTTCGATTGCATTTACCTCTTATAGGATCCCCATAAGATATGTTATAGGTTATTCTCCCATGTTTATAATTCAGGAAACTAGCAGAGAGATATTTAATAACATCCCCAAATCACGTAAGTAGACAGTTGCTGAGATAGGCTTGAATGGCTTTCTCCCTCAATCCCATATTCTATCCATGTTCCATCTATCAGGCTTCTCAAGTGGTCAACATGTTCCCTGAGGTCAGGACCCACAGAGGTAGATAGGGAACCCTTCAGGAAAGATCTCACCATTCTGTTGCAAGGAAGTCAGTCAGCAGTTGCCTCTAGCAGCTAATGCCTTCAGAATACAACATTCTGTCAAAAGAAATCTCTGTAACTGAGCCCCACTCCTGCCCTAAGCTAAGATAGTATATTAAAAACAATATTATAACCAGGGGAGAGGAGAGGGTAGCAGAGATTAGTGCTACTTTTGAAGATCTCAAGGATGCAGTGTGGTGTTCACTATCACATCTCCATTCAATTCTCCAGGATGAATCCTACCAGATGGATCCTGGAGCATCTTTGCTAGAGCAGATTGATATGGCCTCAGATACATGGTATATGGCTATCAATTTAACAAGTGCATTCTTCTCTATCCCCATCAGAAAAGAGGATCAGAAACACTATTCACTGGAACAACAGCAATACTCATTTGCTGTTCCAGCCCATATGCCTGGTAACATGAAAGGCAGCCAGCTCTGAGTGGGGTCTGGAATAGGACACAGTTCTGCAACAGGTCCAGACTGGTACCAGCCAACCTTACTGTTTCAGCCATATGAGCTGTAGACCCATGATCTTACAGGTATCAGTGGTGGGGGCGGAGGGGGGGACGGATGCACTATACAGCATATGTCAAGCCCCAAGGGAAGAAACACAAGGCTAGCCCCTGGATTTCTGGAGCAAGGACATGCTGTCTGCAGCAGAGTACTTTGTGCATGTTGAAAAACAGTTCCTGATGTGCTATTAGGTTCTGGTGGAGGGCCCATTTGTCATGGGATCCCAGGTACCTATATCCTGCACTGCCCATCATCAACTGGGTCCTAGACCCACCATGTCATCAAGCTGGATTGTCCAGCAGCAGCCCTTCCAAGATGAACTGGAATGTCTAGGGTTGATTCTGAACCACACGAGGGCACGCGTAAGCTCGTGAGCAGGCAGCCCAAATCCATGTCACCTGCAAGTAATCTAGGGCCTGTCCACCAGCTTGCACTGTGGTTGTATGGGGCAGAGGAGGGTCTCAGCTGAAGGACTACCAAGGAAGGAAAATGTCTAGGCTTGTTTATAAATTGAGACAGTATGTGTGGGATTCTGTTTACCTGAGCACCTCCTGGCACTCCTTGACCAATTATACTGTGGAGGCACATGTGTAGTAGCTCGGGCCTGTGAAACATGTGGTTACCAGAACTTCAGATGCCATAGGATGGAGGTTAGGTCACACCATCAGTTAGGTGACTCAGATGAGCAGAGGTGACAACAAGGCTCAGAGGAACTTAGCATGGGTCTTTGTCTCCCCAGCTGCACTTCCTCCCACTAACCTCCCTCGAAGTGTCTGCCCAGGGGTGCCTGGGTGGCTCAGTCAGTTAAGCGTCTGCCTTTGGCTCAGGTCATGATCCAGGGGTCCTGCTCAGTGGAGAGCCTGCTTCTCCCTCTCCCTCTGCCACTCCCCATGCTTGTGCTCTCTCTCTCTCTTACATAAATAAATAAAATCTTAAAAAAAACAAAACAAAACAATAAAGCAAAGTGTCTGCCCAGAAAGAGAGACCACTGGACCCTAGCAGTGTGGATCGAGAAATAGAGAAACACAACACAGGGATGACAGCCCTCAGAGGTGCAGCTCAGCTCTCCCTTCAGCAAAGAGCTCCCTTTCATCTGCAGGAAGTATAATCCAGAGTGGACAGAGCCGACAGTCCCGCCATGACCACCTTCAGGACTACCTGTGCTCTCATGCCAAGGACAGCCTCTCCCAGGCCATGGCGGCTGATAAACACATAATGGGGCACCACAGGGTGGCTATTTGGTGTCTGCCTAAACTGGGGCTTTGCCCCTGCCCCAGGAGCAGTCCTTGTTCACAGCTCCCCACTGGGTTGGCAAAGGGCAGCACTGCCTGTCTGAGGCTCTTTCACCTTATCCCACCTTTCCCCCTTTTATCTTTCACAGGCCTTAAGCCCCATTAACTTCTTACACACCTAACTTTCTAAGCACCTGCTCCCAGAGGACCACCTTAGCATCTGCTTCCGGAAAACGGACACTGGTGCTGAGTGTTGGTGAGTGGACACAGATACAGATGTAGGGACTATGACATCCTTTTGTGTGCTTAGCCCTCGGATCTACAAGGAATTTTCTACCCCTACTGTAGGGCAGATAACATCAGAAGTGTTGCCTCACTATCTCAGTTCCTGAATGAAGTTTTGTACCTAGTCTTCTTTAGAGCTGTCAAAGGCACTCTGTTTAACTAGTGTTAACTTCAGAGCAGATTATGAACAGCTAATCCTGCTTCAGGTCCTGATTCTGTTTAAATCACTTGCAACCAGGGGCGCCTGGGTGGCTAAGTTGGTTGAGCGTCTGCCTTCAGCTCCGGTCATGTTCCCAGGGTCCTGGGATCCAGCCCCATGTCAGTCTCCCTGCTCAGTGGGGAGTCTCTTTCTCCCTCTCCTTGCCCCCACTCATGCTCTCTCTCTCTCATTCACTCTCTCTCCCAAATAAATAATACATCACTTGCAACCAAGCTTCTCTCTCTTTTGCCTATGATCCTTTTCCCAGTGTACTGAATATGCCTGTGACTGTAAACCAGCAAATCAACCATGGCTTCTCATTCTCCAGCCTGATCTCCACCTCCAATCCCCCCCAGCACCACCTGGAGCCCCAAAGGCCCAGCATTCACCTTCCCCACTTGCCACCTTCCCTCCTGCCTATTATGAAACTATCCTTCCTCTGCTTGGGTTTTCCCTCCTTGAGCCAGAGCATCAGGGACTAGGCCACCTATTATATTCACCTCACAGAGAAAATCCTGATCCTGGAGAGAGCCACCCAGCCTTGATTTTAAAACAGGTGGTACAAACCTCATTTTCTGAAGAAGAGTGAAACAAAACACAGATGGCAGGAGGGATGGGTGTGGGTTCCTGCCTCCACTGATGATGCAGTGGAGGTGCTAACAGGGGGCTTCCAACCACTTTTCATAAAACCAGAATGCTGACAGGGATTCTCCAATCAAAGACATCTGATTTCCTCTTTCATATGTGGTCAATGCTCTGATTCTATGGTGCTTACCTAGAAGTAAAAGAAACTGAAATGGCCAAAGTAATGTTTGATTTAATTATATTCTATTTAACCCTTATATAGAAATAAAACTAAGCATCTATTCAATAAGGGAATCAATAAGGCATTGCTGTACATCTGTGGTGACCTTCTGTTCTGATGTGGTATTAAATAGAGGAGACAGGGGTGCCTGGGTGGCTCAGTCAGTTAAGCTTCTGCCTTCGGTTCAGGTCATGATCTCAGGGTCCTGGGGTCGAGCCCCGTGTCCGGCTCCCTGCTCAGTGGGAAGCCTGCTTCTCCCTCTCCCTCTGCCTGCCACTCTGCCTACTTGTGCTATCTCTTTTTCTCTGTGTGTCAAATAAATAAAATCTTTAAATAAATAAATAAATAATAAATAAATAAATAAATAAAGGAGATACTTTATTAAGAGACTTTATTGTACAGAAAATGCATTCTAAACACACATAATGATCCCTTGTTAACCCACCAACATTAGGAAGTGAGGTATATACAGCTAACACCCTAGATATTCACACAGCCAACTCCTTCACCTTTCCAAATCTTTGCTCGAAAGTCATCCCTTCAGTGAGGCCTACCTGGACATATCTATTGAAAATTTCACCCCCTCCCATCCACCTGAACCTGTTTTGTTTGTTTGTTTATTTATCTATAGTACTCATCACCTTCTAACATACTCTTCAATGAACAATTATTTCATTGTCAGCTTTCTTCCATAAAAAGTTTAAGCTCCAAAAGCTTCTAACCTTTCACCTATTTTATCCCTGATGCCAAATACCTAGCACAGTATCCAGAACAGAGTAGTGCTATTAAAGTTTGTTGAAGAAAGTATATTTTATAAATAACTGCAATTAGCTATTCCTGCCAAAACAAATTTTAATTTGACACTTTTTAGTTAAAAAACTTTCCCATGTTTTCTTGGTATGTGCATCTCCATTATTTGTTCTTTTATTATTTTTTAAGTACTTAAGTCTAACAAAAGTAAAATTATTACAGATAATACTAAAGTTTGACATCACTCTGAAACATAACCGTGATGAGGAGTCTGGTGTGTACCTCCTAGAATCTTTTCTGCCGATTTAAATACACAGAGATGGACCTGTTAAGAATGATTGTGGTGTTTTGTGTTTTTTAGGTGAATAGCATCAGACTGTACCTCTTCTATGACTTAAATCTTTCAAGTGATGTATACATATTAGATCACATATGTCGACTTTAAATTGTTAATTAGAATCTCATCATGTGAATATGCCAACATTTATTTTTCAGTAATTCCCTGAATGATGGGCCATTTAGGTCATCTGAACATCACTAAATACACCTCCTTTTGTTCAAGTGCAAGTATATCCTGACAGCAAACACCAGGTATTAGAATCTCCAGGTGACAGGATATGCATATTTTGAATTCAAACAGTTCCTGCCAAAATGCCATGCCGGGTGCCTGTGCTGGCTCAGTCTCCCCTCAGAGCACATGGCAGCTCTGTGTCCAGATCCTCTCCTCCCCTCGACATTAGCAAACTTTATAATTTTTGCAAAACTTTTTATAATTTATGTAGCATTGACAGTTTTATAGTACTGAGTCTTCCCATGAACATGATATATCTCTACATTCAAGTTTTATTTTATAGATTTCATTAATTTTTTTATAGTTTTCTCCATAAAGACTATGGTTATTTTGGTTAGGTATTATTGTAGGCACTTTATACTCACTGTTAATAAGAACAGAATCATTTTTCCCTGTTATGTTTCCTAAGTCACTAGCATGTCAGAAAAGCTAATAATTTTTCCCTTGCTAATGTCTTCTTTTCAGAGTCTGTCACTTGGTTCGATTTGGTTTTCTAGTTTAGTGGCCACCTCCGATTCAGGACAGTACAGCTCCTGTTCAATACGTTTATGTCTTAGAACTTCTCATCTTATTGTATCAGTGAGGATCTCTAGGACCCTGTGGAAAAGTAATGGTGAGGGTGTGCATTCTTGACTTGAATGGGGATTTTTCTAAAGTATCACCCTGATCAGAAATTCGGGAAGATGTCTCTTTTTTTTTTTTTAAAGACTTACTTATTTATTTTTAAGGAGAAACAGAGAGAGAGAGTGCGCAAGCGGGGTGAGGGGCAGAGGGAGAAGAGAGAGTTCTCAAGCAGATTCCCTGCTGAGCCTGGAGTCCAACGCAAGGCTAGATCTTAAGACCCTGAGATCATAACCTGAGCTGAAATCAAGAGTCGGTTACTTAACCGACTGAGCCACCCAGGTGCCCCAGGAAGATGCCTCTTATTAAGTTAAGGAAGATTTCTTCTTCTCCCAATTCACAGTGTGTTTACCATGAGTGAGTGTTAATTTTTTGCAGTTCTTCTCTTAACTTGAACTTTGAATAATCTCTTAATTTAATGAATTTGGTATTTTTGGGGAAAACCACCTTTTGATTTTATTACTTGTAGTGGGTTGAATGGTGGCCCCCAAAAAGGTGTGTTCACATCCTAATCCCCAGAAGCTGTGAATGTGACCTCATCTGAAAAAAGTCTTTGCTGAAGTGATTAATTTAAGGATCTTCAGATAAGATCATCCTGGATTTCCAAGTTGGCTCTAAATCCAATGACAAGTATCCTTATATAAGACAGAAGAGGAGACACAGACACAGAGAAGAAGAGCATGTGAAGACAGAGGCAAAGTATGGAGTGGTGCTGCTACAAGTCAAGGGATGCTTGGAGCACCAGAAGCTGGAAAAACAAGGAAGGATCCTCTGCTATGATCTATGAACTATGGAGGGAACACATTCTTGCCCACCCCTGAATTTCAGACTTTTTCCAGCATACAGCTGGGCCTCCAGACTGTGAAAAGATAAATTTCTGCCATTTTAAGATAGTCAGTTTGTGGTAATTTGCTACATCAGCCTTAGGAACTAATACGTTCGTCAGCCTGACTCTTTCCATTGTCATCATGTTTTCTACTTTCTTTGGAATTATTTGTTTAACTTTTAAAATGAAAGTTCTTAACATAAAATAATAACATTATTTTTCAGTATTTGTTGTTTAACATTCATTTAAGGCTATGAATTTCCCCTCTTGCATTCTAGTTTGGTGATATTCTGTGGGCTTGAGTATGTAGAGCTCTCACTGTTTCTAATTCTAAATGAATGTCACCTCCATTTGACTTTTCTCATGATAAAATTATTTAGAAATCTTAGGTATGTGCAGATTTTGACCACATTTTTATTGAAGATTTCTAAATTCATGTTAATTGCCAGGGAAAGTGGCCCAAGTGTAATTTTTTTTTTATTTTATAGAAAGTTTTAGTTAAGTGGGATGTAATTTTCATCAATTTTTTGTCAATGTGTCATGTGTGTTAGAAAAAAATACACATTTGCTTTATTTTATACAAAGAATTATTGTGTATCTATGTATATATTAGTGAAACATGTCACTCAAATCCTCTAAATTCTTATAGGTTTTGTCTAAGTCTATTATTATCTGAGAAATGTCTCTTACCTCCTATTATGAGGATTCATTGTTTTCCTCTTATAGTTTTTCCCATTCCATCTTTGTATATTCCAGACCTAGGTTCCCAATGCATAAATATGTCTAAAATATGTTTCTCTTTTTCAGTTTTTTATTATTACAAAATATCTTCCTTTATAATTTTTTAAAAAATGTTCACCATAAATTCTATTTTGCTCTATAGTAATGGGTCTGGTTACTAGTGCTATGTAACAAAGTACTCCAAAGCTTAGTAATATAAAACAACAAATATTATGATGCTTCATAATTTTGTGGGCCAGCACTTCAGGAAGGGCTTACTGGGCAGTTCTCAGTTGGGGTCTCTCATGTAGTTCTAGTCAGATGTTGGCTGGGGATGGTTTCATCTGAAGGTTCCACAGGTGGACTCACATGACTGGCAGTCCTCAGGGGCTCGTCACCCCCGCACTTGAATGTACCTTTTCCAGCATGGTGGTTTCAGGATAGGCAGACTTCTTTCATGGCAACTGGCTTCCCCATAGAGTGAGCATTTCAAGAGGACCAGAGGAAGCTGCTGGGCCTTTTCTGACTGAGTACTAAAAGTCACGTTGCATCACTTCAGCCATACATGATTGGTTGAAGTAGTCGTGAGCTCTCCCAAATTCAAGGAGAAGGGACACAGAACCTCCACCTCAATGAAAAGAATGTCAAGAAAAGTTGGGGTCCAAATTTTATTTCACTTGAAAATATATTAAGTGAAAATAAAAAGTACAAAACCATTTGTATGGTTTGCTATAATAGGTGTAAAAAAAAAAAAAGAATTGCATACATGCGTGTATGTGTATGTATGTACACTTGCATGCAAAGAATATGTTAGAAAGGATATTCAAGAAACTGATCCTATAGGTAGCCCCTCAGGGGGAAACCTGTAGGGTTGGAGACAGGGATGGGTAGCAGACTGTCTGATCTTTGTTCTCTTGAATTTCTGAACACATGTTAATAAAGTTTAAATAAAAAATAAAAACTTAAGCTGTATGCTGGGAAAAGATAAATGCAAAACATATATATCACAATTCTTTTTCAGAGCTTATACTCACACAAATTAATAAACAGAAACACAAAACAATTTTTAAAAGAAGAAGCCAATGATATTAATAGTCAATTCACTCAAGAAGACACCCAAATACTTCAAAAATGCTCAATTTCACTAATAATCAGGAAAGTGCTAACTGAAACCACACTGAAATATCATCAGATTGGCAAACATTAAAAGTATCACAATACTAAATACTGGTGAGGATTCAGAACAAAGAAGCTCAGATACTACTGTCAATTACTACAACTTTGAAAACAATTTGGTAATACCTAGAAAAAGAGACATATACCCAATGGCCATCAATTCAGTAGCTGGAGATCTAGCCTCAAGAAATTCTAGACTGTACACGAGAAGATATCCATAAGGATGCTCATTCTGTATTGTTTGTATTAGTAGAAATAAATAAGTGCTCATCAACAGGGACATACCACGGAATATAGTTCAGCAGTAAAATAATTGTCTAACTTACCTTGTGACATCATTTTCAACATATTTCAATTTAGAAAACATAATACAGAGTGAAAAAATTTCAAGTTGCAAAAGGAATTCCTTTATCAATGATGCAAATATCCAAAATTACACAAAAACAGTGTCATATATTGTTTGTATCTATATACACACACGGGAAAATATAAAAACCTGGATAGGAAGAGACATTCCCATTGCAAGGTGAGGATCACTTCTGGGAGGGAGACAAGGGGTTGGGATCAGGGAGGATCCCAGAGGAGGCTAGAACTGTGTATGACCATTTAATTCCTTAAGGAAAAAAGATCAAAAGGCATTTGGCAAACAATATTTTTTATATCTGTGTAGTGTGTATTAAATGTCAGTTCTAGTCTTACTTGCACTTTCTGTCAATGTGTAATATTTTGGTGATGAAAATCAGAAAGAAATGTCAAAGGATCTACAAAATCAATCACTAAGTAATCTAGACAACTGGCATGGTTGTTTGTTTGTTGTGTTGCTTTGGGCTGACTTGGGTGGGAGTTAGCTGCAAACAATTGTGAAAGAATTGTCTCCAGGTAAGCAGTGAGCTTATTTTCATGTGTTTCTAGAATCAAGGTCACTGGGGCATCTGGGTGGCTCAGTCAGTTAAGCGTCTGATTTTGGCTCAGGTCATGATCTCAGGGTCCTGGGATGGAGCCCCGCGTTGGGTTCTCCACTTAGCCTGGAGTCTGCTTGTCCTTCTGCCCCTCCCCCAACTCATGCTCACTCTCTCTCTCTCAAATAAATAAATAAAATCTTTATATTATGCTGAGCGAAATAAGTCAATCAGAGAAAGACATGTATCATATGATCTCACTGATATGAGGAATTCTTAATCTCAGGAAACAAACTGAGGGTTGCTGGAGTGGTGGGGGCTGGGAGGGATGGGGTGGCTGGGTGATAGACATTGGGGAGGGTATGTGCTATGGTGAGAGCTGTGAACTGTGTAAGACTATTGAATCACAGACCTGTACCTCTGAAACAAATAATACATTATATGTTAAAAAAAAATAGAAGAAGAAGAAGAAGATAGCAGGAAGGGAAAAATGAAGGGTGGAGAATCAGAGAGGGAGACGAACCATGAGAGACTATGGACTCTGAGAAACAAACTGAGGGTTCTAGAGGGGAGGGGGTGAGGGGATGGGTTAGCCTGGTGATGGGTATTAAAGAGGGCACATATTGAATGGAGCACTGGGTGTTATATGCAAACAATGAATCATGGAACACTACATCAAAAACTAATGGTGTAGTGTATGATGATTAACATAACATAATAAAAAAAAGAATCAAGGTTACTATGTCATTTATGAGTTTCACAATTCCTATGAGAAACAATGGCAAAATTTTTTTTTTAAATAAGTCAAAATACATCCTACATATTTTTTAAAATTCCTTACAGAGATTTATACAGAGTCCTCCTAATGATGTCATGACACTCAAAATATATCATTAGAATTACCATTAAATAGAAAGAGGTTCTTTGTTTCGAAATCTTCACCCACTAAAAAGAACTTCTCTATTGACTCTTAAATAATTCCATTAAAGCATGTCTTTAAAAGTTATTAAACTAGACATATTGCTTTGCTCCCAGCATCCTGATTTCCACTCCCGCCTGCATTGGTATTGTGGGAGCAACCATTTTGTGCAATGTGATGTTGCTTTTTTGGCATAGTTTATGGGGTCAGAAGAAAGCAACAAAGTTGGGCCAATTAAAATTCTTCTCTGGAATTTTGGAAAAAGATATTCTGTAATGAGAGAGATGTGTGAAGCCAGTACAGAGTGGGAAGAGGGAGAGAAAGTCTTGGCAACACGTGAGTGAACTCCTTTCTCCAGTTTTTCTGTGACCCTTGTCCTCTCTGCAGCTTGGCTGTCTTGTGAGCTATTCAAACATTCTTCAAGTAGTTCTCTGTCGCCTTCTCATTTACTTAAATTCATTCAGATTGGATTTATGCAACTTGCGACAAATAGCCTTAATGAATGTTCTTTTTTTAAAAAAATATTTATTTATTTATTTGAGACAGAGAGAGAGAGTGGAGAGGGGAGGGGGCAGAGGGAGAGAATCTTCAAGCAGACTCCCTGCTGAGTGTGGAGCCCCACATGGGGCTTGATCTCATGACCCATGAGATCATGACCTGAGGTGAAACCAAGAGTCAGACACGTAACTGAGCCACCCAGGTGCCCCATCTTAATGAATATTCTGACTTTCATGTATCATATGTACAATAAACAAAAATAGAATTATAAAAATTATGACACTGATATCTGATGAATTTCTTTACATTAAAGCAACTTAATGTAAAGTTCTATAACTGCGTCAATTATGTAGTAAAGAATAAATTAACATAGAGATAACAGAATGGCGTTATTTCTTGACACCCTTCATAAAATGTCATCCAACCCAGTATTTCATCTCTAAGAATTAATTACTAGTTCTGCTCCTTCAGAGACAGATTTCAATGTGACTACAAAACTGTGCTTTGCTTCTTCACCTGAGGGCACTTCTTTCTAGTAGAGTAAATCAGATAAAGCACTAATTGTTTTAATATCCAAAGAATACAGAATACTTTTGTAATCTAATTCATTTTTGTTAAAAGCCAACCAATAAGCATAGTTAAGTCATATCCTCAGGCAAAGAAAACACCCACACTCAAGAATTACTTTGCAACAATACCGATAACTATAGTCTATGATTTGGTGTGTTACTGGAATATCTTGAAAATCTTGCATCATCTGTTGCCACCAGAGGAATCTTAGCTATCCCTAATCAATTGATTGACAGCTATTTCTTAAGCAGAGATTATGCACTGGGCACACTGCACTGGGGTCTGGAGCAGTGATAGTCATACAGTCTTCCTGACAGGCAGCTCCTCGAAGGAGCCCCTGGCCAAGAATCAAGTTCTACAAAATGATCGTGATGCAGTAACTCTACAGATGGGATGAAAAGAGCTGGGCTCTAGACAGCAGAGCAACATGTCCAGAATAATGCAGTAAAAAAAAAAAAAAAATCCTGAAAGCAGGAGAGGCCAAGAAGCTAGGGGTCTTGACTCCCACCCTTACCACAGATGCTCCATTTGACCTGGACTTTAAGTCCAACTTTGTCACGTCAGTTTTGTTACTTAGAACAAGCTATAGTCTCTCTCTTCTTTAAATGATACTAACTAGGGTTCATATAGCTTGTTTTAAGTAATAAAACAGAGAAGTGACAAATCTGGACTTAAAGCCTAGACATGTATGATCCAAAAGAGTAATCTATACCTTTTTTGTGAAAGCACTGGAAAATAAGTTTGGAAAATTAAGGTGGGCATATTTTTTTTTTAAGTTTTGGATGCCAGTCTAAGGACACAGGACTTAGTTTTTAAGCAACAGAGGACCAACAGAAATTCTGAGAGTGGTGACATGATCAAATGTTACTCTATGAAGATTAACCAGCCTGCAGTGTTCAGAACAAATTGTGAGTCAAAGAAGCAGGAAGAGAGGCAGGGAAATAAGTAGGAGATGATCAGAACAGCAGAGGTCTGATGTGGGGTGGAAATAGGGTAGACAGAAAGAAAAAAGAAAAATATGATAAAAGACGGTAAAAGGAAATCATTGTAATGCTTAATGACTAACTTGAAGCAGTTCCAACCTTAAATAACTGAGAAAATGATGACACCACTGTTAAACACAGGAAAGTCCTAAGGAGACTGATTAAAAGAGAATTAGCTCAGCATTCCCGACTGAGGAATCCAAAAGCACCTGATCCCATAAGGCTTAAAACAGATCAGAAGGTAATATTTTTGCATTGGATCTAATGTGAGAGTGGTCAATTTCTGGTATTTCTTTAACTTCCCTATTCCCAGATACATTAGCTAGGAATCTTGGTCCAGACTCTTTCTAGATGGGATTCAGTGTTACTCTTCCCTTTTCTGCTCTAACCCATCCTCATTTAGGAATAACTGAGGGTCTCCCCCAAAAAGTCCACACAGGCCACTCAACTTCCCAAACAGATTAAATATTCACACCTGGCAGCCGGCCACAAAATACTTGTTTGTTAGAAGTCTCAATAAACCTTAAATGTCTCTCAAGTGTTCTTTTTCCATATATCAGGATAGCAGCTTGAACTGCTTCTGAGAGAGCTATAAAGAAAACCTAGCCATTTTTCATAAAACCTTAGGTTGAATCCTAACCTGACTTCAGACTCTCATCCTTAGTTACCTGGGGCCATATGTATAAAAATACAAAGCACAGACAAAATTTCAGAAAACTCTGTATCTCTGAAAATACAACACACATACTTCCAACTGTTAATGCTTCTATCAGTGCAGTAAAAATTCCAAAAACAAGGCTAAAATTTGATTGGCAAGTCTCAATCTTACCATCTAGTTCCATTTCCAAAGGGGTGACAACTGGATTCAGCATATAGCAGTAGGGGAGAGGACAGAGGGAGTTTACAAGAACTGCAAATGAGAGAATTTATTACAGACAGAGGCACAGCATGCTGAAAGCAAGACTTTTCTGGCAACTCTAGGTGCCACCATGTAGAAAACATTCATTGGTGTGACCTTTGGTTTAGTGTACGTAGGTTTATACAATTGGATAGAACCACAGGATTCACATTTGCAATAATGAAAGATACATAGTTATGAAACTCATTCTGTATTAAAATGACTATTAGCTAACTATACATTTAGCCAGGTGAGGCTATAGACATATTAACAAATTCAATAACATAAGGCAAAGTCAATGGTGCCTCCTTTGTCCCAATAACAATGCATAAAGATGTATATTTTCAAGCTGGGAAGTGATAATCATGGAAAATTTATTGGAGGGATATCTGAAAAGCAGCTTAAAGGCCCAGAAGCCATAGGGAGCTGCACAATTTCATAAATACTGAAAAAGAATTATTGCAAATCCCCTACCAAGCCCATTATACATGTCAGAACTCGGGAAATTTGAGGAAAGTGATTTAACGCCTGAGATGGTGACTGCCAAGAATGAATATGTCACAATTTCTCACAGGAGTGAGGAAACCGTCACAGGGGCTGGTAGCAGTCAATCAACAGCCCACGAAGAGTCCACTGATCCAGGCCAAATCCAAGTAGTGCTCCTGGGGAAGCCAGAGAGGCAGTGTTCAAGGGAAACTGCATATCTCTCCACGGGTCACTACTGGGGAAGGAGCCCCACAGTCTCCATTTGGGCTTGGTGTTAGAGTCGCCTGGTCTACAGTTGACTGCAGCCTCCCATGCCCATACCACTCACAAGCAATAAAGGGCATGAAGGCAAAAATAGCAACTATACTCTGCTATCTGGCAAATATCAGAGCAACCATCTACTGGTCAAGTCTACCCAGCATTTACTCATAAGCACCCCGAGAATGTTTTCCTAATGCAGTCATTTCTGGGAATCTGCCTTTTTCCATACCAATGGAGTGCCTCACTTGGGTGGAGGTGAAGTTTGATGCAGTAAGGTACTTTTTGTCACTTCCTATTTCTTGGGTTGATGCATATGGCAAGACTGGCCAGCCCTGCTCCTTCTTGAATTCTGTCCAGCCATCTCTACTCACCAAGAAAGATGGTCTGTGTAAAGTCACTAGGCCTTGTTCTGTCTGCCTAAAGAAGGAGAAGAAAATATACTACCGAGATTTTTTTTTAAGTGCCATCTTCCTGTGGTCTAGAATAGCAACTCAAATTTCCAAAATCTCGTTACTCTGATAATGCCCAGCAACTTGCTCATTCCCTTGTAGAGCACCACTGTTTCATGTTTTCCAGGCAGCATTTTTTTCCATATTGTTTTAGACACAGTGCCATTATAATCACTTGCAATTGACCAGTAATTGTTGCAGAAGCCGGCCTCCCTCTGCCAGTGCCACCCAGTTGCTGGACTACACCCAGCTGAGTGCAATAAGTTCCAGAATCCAATCAAAGCTAAGCCCCATCAGTATCCAGGTTTCTCATTATGAAGTTGAGCCAACACTTGCTTCAATGCAATACCTCCCTCTTACAGAGCACACACAAAGCATTCCATTTTAGCTATGATTCGGGTCCCTGAAATACCTCTGTAGGAAAACTGAATAGGCGACTCCGCCATGATCATTAATTCATGTTTGGAGATCTTCTCTTTGTGACTGGCTTTATAACCGAAATGGATATGCATACCCATATCCCATCCGGAAAATGGGAATAGTAACATTTTCTTTCAGGAATGTGAGAACAATCTTAACTCAAGAAAACAAAGCTGCAGTGCATCCCCTAGCCTTAGCAATTGGAGAGAATAGCCCTAGGAAGGATAACTATCTCTGAGTATCTATCTTACTCTTGGTTTATGATTAAATTTGAATCACACATGGGAAATGCAGACATACAACCCTGCACTAATTAAGCCTGAATAATTTTCCTATCTTCTAAGCTATTCAATAATGAGCAACCCGGAGTAACGGAACAGAATGAGAATTTATTAACAGGGTGATCTTGGCCAAACTACATAACCTGTTATTTGTAAAATGGCATTTATAGGACAAAGCGTCCTCATCACCTGGTTATGAGGCTTAGACAAAGTAGGTGCTAGATACAGGTTTGCTCCCTGAGATAACTTCCCACTCCACCTATTCGTCATAATGCCGATAATAACAATACCTGGAATTTACTGACTGCTATTGAGAAATAAAGTGTACCACGGCTCACATCCGCAATTTAGCACATGGTATTCACCCCTCCAGAATTTCCCAAACCCTGAGGATTTTTAAATTACAACACAAGCTGTCTGTCACCCAGCCCTGGTGAAGCAATGCCTCGTGGCACATGCTCACCAGCACGCGGACTTCCTGCCCACCGTATACAACGTTATCCTGGGCACATACATGCTTTCATCTAGCCCTAAGGATGACAATAATGAACAAAACCATCATGAAAATGCAAGCCTTTGAAAACAACATACATTTCAGTTTTTTCAATAAAAAATGCCAGCATTTTTCAGCAAGTGGACTGAGTGTGGATGTAAGTGTGCCAGACCGACTGCTGATAAACAGGAGAAGTTTCAGTCTGCTGGGTGAAGGATGTGTCATATCTATCTGGTGGTTTTGGCCTCCCCCCAAGTACTCCAGCCATTCACATTGAAACTTGTAATGTGCCTGTTTCATGAAACAGAACTTTCCCTTCCCACATTTCATTGCTTCTTCAACATCGCCTCTTGTGCCCTAATTACTCATTTATTTCAGTTCATTTTTCCCCCTTTGGTATTAATTTAGCTTTCTTCCTCTCATGGAACATATTCCAATGACCAAAAAAGAGGCAAATCTTTTTAGAGGTATGATATGGGTATATATGTGTGTGTGTTTGTGTGTGTATTTCTGTGTGGGTGTGTTTGTGTTTGTTGGGAATGGTAAAAACAGCTGACCCTGGCCTTTCAGAGTTACAGGTGTTAATCAAGTTCTCACTCTTTGTGGGGGTAGGCTCCATGGAGACACTCTACAGCCTTTTGCATATCTAAATCCATGCATTCATGACAGAAGGTCTTCTCTAGGAGCCTTCCTTGTTTGTGAAATCCTGAACTCTGTAAGGAAACCAAGAAGGGTTGACTTAAACCCCATTTCTATTAATGCTTCCCCAGAGGCTTAAAGAAGTTGCAAAATATCACTACCTCTGCTGTTCCATATCTGAAAGGATGAACGGCCTGCTTTCCTAGCTAATAGTGGGTTGTTTCACTAGTGAATGTTTGTGTAGCGCTATGAAGTGCAACCGTCTGCTACAAAGGCTCTTTGTCTTGTGTGTTTACATGTTTTGTAAATGATTTAGTGTAATAGAACTCAGCTCATCTCAAGACCCTTATCGAATCATGGACGGCAAACATTAAAAATGATCTTAAAATATGCATTTGCCCTAGGGTCCAGAAGGAATTTTACATCATTTTCTTTATGTGTCCGGTAGATTAATATTTCTTTTATGTTAATATGCAAGTTTATTATTCTTGTTATCTTCATTTAATGTCCTAAGGAACCAGGTGAGATGATTTTGTGAGTATAATGATCACTGGCATAAAGTACACATGAGGGTCACTCAGGACATGCCATCCTTTACAAGGCATTTTGCCAAAAGAGCCTGGAGTTAATTAATTAATACTGGGAAATCCCCTGCCAGTCCCAGCTTTGAGAGACAAAAAAAAAAAAAAAAAAATAACAGGAGTCTTCTAGGCTATAGGCCAACACACCTCTTCTATAAAAATTAAAATCCTAATCACAGAACTCTGATATCAAATATTCTCTTTCAAAGAGTAGCTAATACAGAATTCATTATATAGAACAAAGGATAAATAAATGGTGTGCCCAGTCACTTTCTGGTATAATATATGGCATCTGTATCATTCTCTATCATAAATCAAGTGACCTTTATAGCTGTGTTGGAGTTGTGTTGATACAATATAGCTTCCAAGGACCGTGACGTCACAGGTAGGGCAGGCCCTGTGCTCACCTGACAGGTTATGCTTGGGCAGGGAAGGAAACACTGAGTGGAGGCAAAGGGCAGAGAACTAGAGAGGGCAGAATGCTTGACGGTCCCTCTTCTGCTTGTACAAACCACAGCGTGTGCCATGTCTCAGCACACATGGAAAGGAGAAAAGCAAAGAGGCAGGCACCAAGAGAGAGTGAATAAGAAGCCGAGAGAGAAAGAAAAGAGCCACAGAGACAGACTGGGAAAGAAAGACACCTCAGCGAGAGGACAGAAAGAACACAAACTGGGGGTGGGGAGGGAGGGGGCACTTCCTGGTTAACTCATTCCCCCGGTTTGATTGGCTGCTACTTGAGGACTGTTTCCCAGGCTGCAGCTGCTGTGCAACCGCTTCCTGCAATTAACTGACTTTATTTACTTCGTCTGTTCCTCCCCCTCCTTTAACCTCTTGTTTGCCAAGCCATCTAAGGAGCCCACAACCTTGGCTGGAGGAGGTAGATTTATACTAGCACACTGTATATTGTATAGACCTGCATCCACTTAAAGCTCTGAAATATGTATAAATAAATATATGAATTTATATCCTATAATTTTCATATAAATTTATATATGTTTGGATGGGAAACATATATAAATTTATATGAAAATTATAGGATATATATATGTTTATATTTATATAATATCTTTATTACGTTTGTGTTGTATAACACACATTTATGTTATATATATGTTATATATAAATATATATTTATGTTATATAACACACACACATATATCTCCTAAATCACACATCATATATGTGTGACTACAATGTGGATTAATTTAAGTAGTCATTTCCCGACCATGATATATACCTGTGCACACACATGCACACACCTTCACATACACAAGTAACCAAATATTGACACATCTGACCTATCTCAGCAATGAGAAATAAAGAAGGAGAAAGCATAAGTCTGATGTGGTTTTAGGTAGGACATTTATGTCTACAGATATAAAACTTGGCAAAATGATTGCAAAAGCATAGCTACACAGTAAATTTAGTGAGCGACTGAATGTTGAATTTACTGACAACTCTGACTAAACAGTTTCACAGTGCCTTCATGGAAGACAAGGGTGTGTCTTACAGTGTAAAGCCACTGAAACATAATTTTAGGGTCATGGTTTTATGTAGTGAGCGAGTAGTCAACTTAATCTAATCATTCCAATAATCTATAACAGCTACCATAGTCAAATCTGTACGCGGCTAGTGCTCAGTATATATTTTGGTTTGAGAAGTAATACGCTATAAAGTAAGGTATGTATTTGCAGTATTAAAGAGGACATTCTTCTAACTGCAGTGTCCTAAATGTTTCTCAAGGGAAAGTTTTCTGCAATCTCTTGTGTAACTAATCATTCTACCAGAATAAGACTTGCATAGCATTTTCTATTAAAAAGGAAGGTTAAATAGGAAAGACAAGTGGCTGAGAGAACACCACTGAGAATCCTTTAAAGAAAGCAACCAGCTCAGCAGGAGTGCCTATATTTAGCCAATTAGTCAGACACATTTCTTACCTAGGAAGCCACTGGGCTGAATGAACAGGTTGTAGTTTCGGTTGAAAGGAGACAGGAGAAGATGATTTGAAAGAAAAGAAATGAAAGAATGCTAAGAACAATAGCATTCTTGAAAAGAGCAAATGACAGAAAAAGATAATGTCAAAGTCAAGTCACAGAAAGAAAATTGTAGGGGGAAGAGAAAAGGAAAGCTGAAGACAAGAAAGACAACTTCCAGAAAAGAAAAAAAGGAACATACTCATAGTTCTTTACATTCTTAGGAATTTTGCAACTGGGCTCCCTCACACTAAAAACTATTGTGCACAATATATAAGCCCTTCAACCCCTGGAAAGTAGGATTCTCTTGCTACTGAAACTTGGCCACACTGAAAATATCTTGTTTCTAGGTTGACTTATTATTAATAACTTCATCGGTTGTAATTTTTATCAGAACAAATAGACAAATTTCTGCAAGACCTCAGAGAAAGCCAATGGTCTCCATGTCTGAGAAAGGGACTTATTTTTGGAGATTGGGTCACCCCACTCCAAGAGAAACCCTTGTCAGCTACATGGCAACTCTCAGATATCACCAGAGAGGCCATTTGCTTTCTCATGTTAGGCAATAAAAATGTACTTAGATGTCCCTGAAGACAAACACCTGTTCTATCTTTAAATTTTTACTTTATATTTGCTGCAATTTTGATGTCACAAAATACCTGGTTTATTCCACACTTTAGCTAACAATATTAAGCTTATCTCTACCTGTTTCTTTCATTCTCTGATTTAATGAATACATAGATAAGTAAATGAGTTTTCGCTAAAAAATATCATGTTTGACAAACTCTATTTACTAATTTTCCTTTGTTTCAATTGATTATATGATTTTAAATGTGAAGAAACAATATTATTTCCCCTGATTTACAAGTTCTTAAAACTATATTTTTTACTGGAAAGGGAAGTATCCAACTGTATAACTCACTCTTTAGAATTTTCATAGAAAGATCACTCTCCCTCATAGAAATCTGGATCATGGGATTATACTATCAGAGAATATAAATTTAGTAAATGACATACAGACAAATGCTGAATTTGGATTCTGTTTCTTTTTTTCTGGTTTATAAGACATTCTTCTAGGAAATCATCATGCCTGGTTTGAAGAATCTGTTAAAATATGTCCCCAAGCATTGAGGTCTGTGAAGACTATGGGACTTTTCCAAAGGGATCTGTAAAAAAAAAAAAAATGTGTTTTCCCAAAGCTACCTCTGGCTCTGTATTTTCCCTCTGTTTGTTATTACAGTTCTGAGGTTTGGATCAAACCAGCTCACCTGCTCCACATTACTCATTTCCCTCAGCAATGTCTGATAACTTAAAGGAACCCTTCATCTACCAAAGTTCCCATTTCCATTTCCTAACCCACAGAGCTATTTCTGAGCCAGCTTCACCCACCTTCTCTCACCACCTGATGGTCTTTCTCTCAGAGGTCACAGAAATTAAAATGTCGCCAGTTTGTTGGATAAAGAACAAAATTACAGTATTTGGAAAGAGTATCTTGATAACTGAATTGGAGATCTCTGATTTCTGATTTTTTGGCCTAAATGCTATAGACATTTATTTCTAAAGTTCTACCTTATTTAAAAATTTTTTTTCCACTTTGGTGCCTTCTGAACATCACTTGTCTAATATGAGCCCTAAACTTACTACATCCAAAATGGAATGTGAGCTCTTTATCCAAAACAAAGCAAAAACATTTTTAAAGTTGGGGCACCTGAGTGGCTCAGTTGGTTAAGTGTCTGCCTTTGGCTCAGGTCATGATCCCAGGGTCCTGGGATTGAGCCCCACATCGGTCTCTCTGTTCAGCAGGGAGCCTGCTTCTCCCTCTCTGCCTGCCACTCTACCTGCTTGTGCTCTCTCTTGCTTTCTCTCTCTGTCAAATAAATAAATTCTTAAAAAAAAAATTTAAAGTCATTTTCCAAAGTTCTAGGTTTTAGGGAATCACATAACCATTCCAAAACCCAGCAATCCTCTATGACAACTCCCTTCATCTATCCTAGTCAATTTGTCATCAATCTTGTTGACACAAATTCCTAAATAGTACTACAACCTTGCATTTCTCCCAATTCCGAGAGAATACCACCTCCTGCTGTGGCTTGTGAAAATCCTCTTGTCTGATTGTTCTAGGTTTCCACTTTCCTTTCAGGTCCTTTTACCTGAAAGTAAAAGGTAGACTTAAGTAGAGTTAAGTCGTTCAGGACCCTCCTATTGCTGTGTGAATAAAGACAATAATCTTTAAGTCTAAAGATTAAATATTTAATCATTTCCTACTGTGTTCTCCTTCTTTCCAGCCCCAACTGTCCATCCTTTCTGGAGCATACTCTTCATGCCCTCTTCATCCTGCCACCTCCTACCTCAAGAATCACTAATAAACAAAAATGCCATGAATGGAAGTCTTCATCAATATTATCCTTGCTTTTTGGATTTTTGGATTTTTTAGGTGAACAGACAACGAAATTCACAGCCATCTCAGGAGCCAAATCTGAATTTTCTGCCTTCCATGGTCAGGAAGAAAAGTAAGATCCAGATATCTGGATCACAGCAATGAGTGCTAACGGGAAAAGAAAAAATTAGGAAAAGCCCTCTAATACATCTTCTCTATTCTCTGGGTGAAGTGGAGTGGGATGGGGTAAGGGGAGCAAGTAGATATACTGAAATCTTGCTTTTTAGCTTATTGATGAGCCATATAAATTTCTCATGACAGAACAAAAGGGCAACCTACTGAGTGAGAGAAGATATTTGCAAATGATATATCCAATAAGGGATTAATTTCCAAAATATATAAAGAAGTTATACAACTCAACACCAAAATAACACTCTGATTAAAAAATGGGCAAGGATTTTTCCAAAGAAGACATACAAATGGCCAACAGGCAGATCAGAAGATGCTCAACATCACTATTAGAGAAATGCAAATCAAAACCACAATGAGATTATCACCTCACACCAGTCAGAACAGCTAAAATCAAAAAGACAAGAAATAGCCAGTGTTGGTGAGGATGTGAAGAAAAGGAAACTCTTGTGCACTGTTGGTGGGAATGTAAACTGGTGCAACCACTATGGAGATCACTACTAGGTATTTACCCAAAGAAAACAAAAGCACTAATTTGAAAAGATATATGCAACCCCATGTTTACTGCAGTATTATTTACAATAACCAAGATATGGAAGCAACCTAAATGTCCATCAATAGATAAATGGATAAAGAAGATACAGTGTGTACACACACACACACACACACACACACACAATGGAATATTACTCAGCCATAAAAAAGAATGGAATCTTGCCATTTGCAACAACATGGATGGACCTGGAGGATAGCATGCTAAGTGAAATAAGTCAGACAAAGACAAATACCATACTATTTCATTTACATGTGGAATCTGAAAAACAAAACAAATGAACAAACAAAAACCCAGACTCCTAAATACAGAAAACAAATTGATAGTTGCCAGAGAGGAGGTGGACAGTGGGGGAAGCTGGGTGAAATAGATAAAGGGGACTAAGAGGTACAAACTTCCAGTTATAAAATAAATAAGTCATGGGCATGAAAAGTACAACATAGGGAATATAGTCAATACTATTATAATAACATTATATGGTGACAGATGTTGATTACACTTATCGTGGTGAGTGTTACATAATGTATAAAATTGTCAAATCACTATGTTATACACCTGAAATTAATATAATATTGTACGTTAATTATATTTCAATAATTTTTAAAAAATCAGAATAAAATTCTCATGAAAGAAAATACGTAAGCAGTTGGATGCTTTCTAACATTGCAGGATGATGTACCCAGGTAGGGTTCTGAGTCCTGAGCAGCAGAGTGATGTCTGTTCTGCCCCTCACATAGTCTCTGTCACAATCCTCAGCCATGCATAAAATCTTTTTCCTGCTTTTAAAATACCTTCATTTTCCACGATTTTGACACAAAGGCAATGCAACCAGTTTGTCACAAGTCAAGCCTTGCTTTCAGAATAACATATACTTTTACATGCTCACTCCACTGAAATACGGGGAAGTCATTTCAGGAATTTATTTATTCCAAATCTTTCAGAACCAAGTAAAGATGTTTGTTTTTCAAAAGGTTGCTTAATGATCATTCTTTTTGACATTACATGACGGAAAGTCAACAATGTGACATTTGCCATAAGAAAAACAGAAAGATGGGGCTGAGAAGTACAATAACAAGAGCTGCCACCGCAGCAGCCAGTAAGTCTGGGATGATTTTTCGGTGCAATTTGTTTCTTTTAGTCTGGCAAAGGTTTTGGCTTCAGTTTCATGTTCTTTGATTATTATTATGCCTGTCTACTAGTGGAAACTGCAAGTACTCTTTCTGTCTTTCCACCCTGGAAGAGTGGAAAGAAGAAATGAGCCAAATCTGCTCTGAACATGGGTTTAGAAGAAAACGATCCCACAACTGAGTGGAAAGATCCAGAAGGGCTATTTATCTCTACAACTCCATTCACTGGAGAGTCGCTCCATTACCAAGTCTCTGCACATATGCAGGGCGAAAGCTTCGATGAGCAGTGTGTGGGGTATGGGGCTAACTTGGAACTAATTTGTTCAGGGTAAGCCATAAGCTTTATTGCTGACAGCATTTCACAGAGATGCCAAAGCCTTCTCCATTTACAGCGAAGCCGTCATTAAACTGCATCCCAGGCACCACTGCCTCAGGTACATGAGGTGTACAAAACCCTGCTTTACCCTGCAGTGATCTTTGAACAACAGCCATGTGATTAAGCGTAACTAGCTGCCACCTAATGGCTTTTCCTTCTGCCACCCATGTTTTAAGTTCAAAGTGATGTACAGCTATACTCTGTGCCCTTTGTATATGGTGACTGTATCTACATTGCAAGAATGTCAGGATGGATTGCACAGTATCTTTCAAAAGAAAATGTCATTCTTGGATGAACTTTTTTAAAGTGTAGAAAATACGGCTATACCAATTTCTTTTTTTTTTTTTTTTTTTAAAGATTTTATTTATTTATTTGAGAGAGAGAGAATGAGAGAGAGAGAGCATGAGGAGGGGAGGGTCAGAGGGAGAAGCAGACTCCCCGCCGAGCAGGGAGCCTGATGTGGGACTCGATCCCGGGACTCCAGGATCATGACCTGAGCTGAAGGCAGTCGCTTAACCAACTGAGCCACCCAGGCGCCCCACGGCTATACCAATTTCAAGGAATTTTCTCCTTTAATTGGCATATCTTCTGGTGGTTCCTAATGCAAAATAAAAATATATATAATTTGTATTTAAAATAGTTTATGAGTTCTCATAGCAGAAAAACACTCAGGAAAGAAAAGGAGTTTCATGAATTCCATTAATGAAACACTACTATATAAAATTAACATGGAGAGTATATTAGTTTTTTGTGGCTGCATGACAAACTACTACAAGCTTAGTAGCTTAAAACAATGCATTTATATTAGCTCACAGTTCTTTAGATCAGAAGTCCACTCAGAGTGCCCAGGTTCTCCACTCAGGGTCTCACAAGACTGAAACAAAGGTGCTGGCAGGATGTGGGCACGTCTAGGCCTTGGGGGTCTCCTCCACACTCATCCAGGCTGTGGCATGATTCAGTCTGCTGGTCTGAGATCCCTGAGATCCCTCTTCTCTTGCTGGCTGTCAGCTGGGGACACTTGAAACTCCTAGAGGCCATTCTCAGTCCCTACCATGTGGCTCCCTCCATCTTCAGAGTCAACAGTGGAAAATCTTTCCCATGTGGGATCCTTCTCCTGCTTTCAGTCTCTGACTTCCTCTCCCTCTGACCTCTCGACCAGATTTAAAGGGCTCATGGGACCAGGTCAGGCCCACTGTGGACCAACTGCCTTCTCAAAGTCCACTGGGTTGCACACTAATCACAGGGGGAAATGCCATCCTAGTCACAGCCTCAGATAGCATGCCAGGCATGGACAGCAAGAGGAGCAGGCCTTGGGGGCTACTTTAGAACCCCGCCTCCAACAGAGGTTTGGACATTACTCAGGGCCTCTCAAATTCTGCAGATTTACCTCCTGGTTTTCCCCTTGAGGTGCTGTACTTGAGCACAGCTCAGTGGAGGACACTGGGCTGAGGGTCTGTTGTCCAAGGCTAAGAGCAGCTCAGCCTACTCCCCCAGCACCCTCGCTCCCCACTTTGCACAGCTTGGGGCCGCCCAGGGTCCCGCTCATGGCCACACGGAGGCTACTGCTGTCATCTTTCCCTTCCTCTGCCACCTCTTTTCAAGTTCTATTTTAGCTGCTTGGATGTTACTGATTTTTGTGGATCTTTTGACACCTTTAATTGCTCTTCTCTTCCTACGCCTATTAAGTTTTCTCACCCTTTGATATTGGCATTAGGAACATTTTAAATAATTTGCCAAATAATGTTTTACTACTGCTGTTCTCTGTAAGTTACACTGCTTTGCCTTTAACCCTGTATTAATTTTGCTGTAAAGTGTTAAGCTGCATGGAGTGAGGTTAGTTTACAAATAAGATAAGAGGGCTTCTTAGATACCAAGTCTTATTTCTCATGGCTACTAACTCAAAGCAGAGGCAATTTAATATTGCAAACTTGCTTTGAAACCCAAAAACTGATTTTAAAAATTATTTCATCTTTTGGCACACAGCTAGGGTGTGCCTATCCAGCTAGATTCTCAAATAATACCCACTGCTCCAGCACTTGGCTTTTCTTCTTTTTGTCATCAGTCCTCTTTCTGCCCACCCCACTCAATTTCTGTGAAATGTGGTCCATGTTCTTACGACACACTCTGGTGGTCTCCATACCAGGAAAAAGGATGCTGTTTGTTCTCCACTTTGTTCCAAAGTACAACTTGAAAATGTGTCTCCTATTGTCACTGAATTCATCTTAACAGTAAGGTGAGAGGAGACAAAGAATGCAGTGTCCTAGAGGGAACCTTGAAAACAACTAGAAGGGAAGTTCTGACAACACCTCAAAGAGTATTTCATACCTCTTTCTTAAATTTAAAATAGGCACAACTGAAAATGTAAGATTTCCTGGGGTCCTGTATGAAAATATAAGATGGCATTAGACTGGCAGTTGCCCTCAATCATGCTGAATAAAATGGAAGTCTACTGTCTCCTAACTGCCTCCAATCTAACTTCATCCTGCAACACGCATGGAAAGGGTGCAGTTTACAAGGACATCTTAGATTGACACAAAAAATGAATTACCATTTGTTTCTGACAAAGGTGTGTTTATATTGTTATTGTTTACTGTGGGGATCCTAATATCAAGCACACAGAAAGAGATGAGTCAAAGACCTTTTACCTGGCAAATCACCAGGACGAAATGTTTGACTATGAGTTGAAAAGAATGTGAATTATAAGGTTCAACTTTTTAAGAAAACAAGGAAATAACCTAAAAATATCTAAAAAATTGCTAAGACTTTGAGATCTTTTCTTCTCAAATCTCTGTTTTAGGTAGAATATTGACCTCTTAAAGTTGTCCATGTTCCAATCCCTGGAACCTGGGAATATGTTGTCTCACATGGCCAAGGGGAATTAAGGGGAAGGTAGCCTGCAGATGGAGTGTAGGTTGCTCATCAACTGACCTTGAGAAGGGAAAGTATCGTAGACTATCCACATGGGCCTAATGTACTCACAGGGTCTCCTAAAAGTGCAAGAGGGGGCCATAGGAGGAAGCCACAGTGATGTGATATAAAAAGACTCTATCTACCTTTGTTGGCTTTGAAGATGAAGAAAGTGGCCATGAACCAAGGAATATGGGCAGCCTCTAGAAGCTGAAAGGGTAAGGAAACAGAGCCTACAGAAAGAAACATAGCCTTGCCAACACTTTGATTTTAACCTGGTGGGTCCTTGTCAGACTTCTGACCTCCAGAACTATAGGAAATAAATTTGTGTTGTTTTAAGCCACTACATTTGTGGTGATTTGTTATGGCAGCAATAGAAAACTAATATTGTGGCACCATTGGTTAAGCATCCAACTCTTGGCTTCTTTGGCTCAGGTCATGATCTTGGGGTCATGGGATTGAGTCCTGCATCAGGCTCTGCGCTCAGCAGGGAGTCTGCTTGAGACTGTCTCTCTCCCTCTCCCTCTGCCCCTCCCCAAGCTCTCTTTCTCTCTCTCTCTCTCAAATAAGTAAATAAATCTTAAAAAAAAAAAAAAAGAAAGGAAAACTAATACAGCATCAGACACATCTTTACTCACCAATTTGTAAGAAGTGACAATGTCTGAACTGACACATCTTAATCGAGATGTAAGACAAACAGAGTTTGTCCTTTCATTATGAATCAAATGGCTTATTATATTAGCTATTAGATTAACATGGTAGATTAAACTACTGGTTGCATTAATGATTGCAAAAAATATAAACATCTTAACTCTGCATTATGTTCCATAAGAGGGGCTGTCTGCATACTTTTCTAACTTGAATTCCCCAGGGGCCCTGATAAACAGTAACACCTCTTGTTAAAAGTGTCAGTGCCTTTGCAGTGGCAGATTCCAAGCAAGACTATGGCTCTATTTTCCAGAATTCTTTACAGCAAAGGAAAGGTGTGTTTTCTACCTAGGATATATTCCAAGAACAAAATGCAGTCTAGACTAATACAATCTCCCATCAATTTATAGAACCAATATTAGAATTTTCATAATATTTAGACACTGTTCAGATTTTTTGGTTATTCCCAAAAAGTCTGTGGTCAGAATTTTTCTATAAATGAGAACACAGACTTGACTCATGCTCCCTAAGGTGGATTAATGAGATTCTTCTACCTCCTCCCACCTATTGCTGCAGCTCTACACATAAGACCTAAGGCTCTGTGTGGCCCCCTTGGTCCCAGCTCAGCCTCAGGGCTGTACTGCTATGCTGGGGGCAGCCCCACTCCGAGGACTCCCAGCTCTGTCATGGCCAGGCATACTGGAGGGCCCCACCATGAGGCAGGATCCCCTAATAAGCTGCAAAAGAATATCCATCTTCCTTTTATTTAAAGAAACAGCTCTCCAAAGAGCATGTACCTTGAAAATATGTTGTACTCAGAGGCAAACAAGAAAGAGAAAAGAAACTGTATTCAAGGGAGGAATCCAGAACAAAAATGAAGGTGAAAGATACACACATACACACAGGGAGAGCGAGAGAGAGAGAGAGAGAGACTGACTAACTCTAGGATCCTGTACAGGATTTCATATAACTCTTACCCCCAAAATAGTACAAAACAGTCTAGGAAACCAACAGCTGTTGTTAAAGAGCAACTTAGGTCTTTTGTCTGTTCATTCAACATCTGTGGAGTGCTTATGATGTTCCAGACCAGTATGAGGATGAGAACATGAGTGTTATTATGTTATGTTGTAAAATCTCTTATTGGAAGTTTCCAGAACCACCTTCCATGAGTCAGTTGGTTGGGACAGTGCATCTAAAACTTCAGCATACACACAAGCCTTCCGGGGCCCCGCTACAAGGTATATTTGGAATCACCTGAGATCCTGTGCTTTTAACGGACTCTGAAATTTGAAGCTGCTATTCCAGGGACCACATTTTGAATAGTAAAGAGCTAGAACCTGGGACTCAGCCTGCTTTATCCACCTCATTTTACTACTGTTCTCCTGAGAACATTTTATAAAATCCCTAAGATGAGATATTTTTCCCTGTCACTACTGTACAACTATATAACACAAGGCAATAATATTTTTGATGCTGACCTTTGTAAGTGTCATAAAAAAGTGACTGGTAAAATTACAGAACAAGGTATATTTTCATTTTTGTGTGGGGGAGAGACATATGGGTGAGGTAGCAATCTGGAAATATGTTACCTATATTCATCAAAATAGAATGACTCAAAATGTCAACAGCTCCAAAGCTCTTCCACTGACTAAGCAAGCAGGTGCTTTATTTGTCAGTGGGATATGGAAACATACTTATGATAAACAAAGGCTGGTAGGATTCAAAATCAGTTTTCAGTGAAGGAAAGCTCTTTAGCCAGGGCAGAGGTAGGGGCATGGAGTGGAAGTGAATGCCCTGCATGCAGAAATAAACCAGGCCATTACTAACCCGCCAGACAATAAAGCTTCAGAAGAGTCGCGTTTTACTACCATATTTTACAAAGCACCGTGCCTTGAACTGCTCCCAGATGCACTGTTCAGGTTCACGCTCCTCGTCTCCCCTTCCTACTTTATATGAGGTGATCATATCTTTTACTCACAGAGCTGGGAAAGATGTCCTTGAATGTACCAACCATAGACATTTCTATCATTAAAGCTTGGTTATAAAATCTCCCCAAAGAACAAATGGTAGGGACCATGCTGGCTTTATAAAAGTTCCATTAGTCCTAGGAGTGAAGTCTCCATGGCGGAAACCCAAATCCCTCACACACAGTGGAACCATCGCAGACCGTAAAGGATAGAGCAGCTATGACCTTTCACACAGAGAGTCATTTGTAAGTGAATTAAAGTTATCACCAAAGGATTAAAATCATGGCTATGAATCAACAATTTCCGATAGATGAATACTGCTCCACAAGCTAACAAGTTAAGTAGAAGAATGAGATTACCTTATTTAATTGCAGATTTGCAAAACGTTTCTTTTAAAAATCCAGACTCCACATGCTTCAAATACTTTTAAATGTATTTTAAGTAGCCATTTACGTTTTCACTTGAAAGTGTTAATATTTCCTGCTATATTAAAGGAAATACATTCTATTGAAAGGTAGTCTCTTCTTAGCTAATATAAACACACAGTATGGATATGCTAATAAAGTATTTTCAAGGAGCAAAAAAAATTACCATTTTATGCAGATGATAATGTAATGCTTAACCAGTAAAATAATTCCCTCATTTATTACAATAGCTGTAATTATAATAGCTGTATCATCATTAATAGCTATATAATAGCTGTACAGCTATTAATACTAAGGCACAAAATCAATTTAAATTTAGTCAGAACTTTTGTTATTATCAAGAAGTTATTAAGACTCCTTTTATGTATAATTTTAATTGCCCCCAAAGCATTTGAAATATTTAAGTTATTTAATAAAGAGCCAGATATCATAAAAGAAACCTATTCTCTTCCTAAAGCTAATACAGAGTTTGTGTAACAAAGTACTAGAGCCTTAACTTTTTTTTAAGATGCAGAGAAATGTTAAAATAATTTAATTTTAAATAAGACCCTTGGAGGCTGTCTTACTTCCTTGGTGAAATATATTAAACCTGATTAAATTCCCATATGATAACTGCCACTTCTAATGAAAGATGGTTTTAATCAATAACATACCAGAACATCATTTCAAAGTATTAATATTTTGTATTTTTTAACTTTAAAAGTTAAAAGGTATTAATAAATAATAATAAAGCTAATATTTATGGAAGGTTTTTCACGTGTCAGAAACCACATTTATTGCTTTACATTTATTCTATCCTTTGATTCTAAGGTATGTATTTATTTATTGCTATTGTTATTGTTGTTCCCATTTACAAACGAGAAGCCCAAAATGCTAAAATATGGCAGTTACAAAATCTGAAGGTAAGTCACTCGGATTCCAAAGTTTATGTACTTAGCTAATATGCTATGCTGCCTCAACTTATAGAGAATTATAAGATAATCTTTAATTATTAAACAAAAGAAACACCATTTGCTTTTCAATTAAAAAGATAATTTAGACTTTTGATTCTGGAAGACAAATTAGTCAGGCAAGATTTGCCTCTTACCTTTCCTGATAGCCCAATGAGATGAAAGTTAAAACTGATAAAAGTAATGAATCTAACAGCAAAGATAACTGGAGTGTGGTCTGTCAATGAGTGATGACTTCAACACATTTCTGGAGGGTAAAAAGTGGAGGGGAGAGGACTGACACACAAAATGCATGGAGAATACTATGTCCTAGAATCTATGAGCAAGGGGCTGCAGAAGAGGTGTGGGCAAGTCTCTCTGACAAATTCCAGAGAGTCTTACAGTGACAGGTATGGTATGAGCAGGAGTAAGACACAAGGCTGAGATTGGGCCTTCAATTTAGGTCAGCTATACCAGCATCACCACTCAAACTCCTCCAACTGTGTCCACAGAGTGTAAATGTCTGAAATTTCCACTCAGGTCAAAAGTATAACAGCTCTTTTCTAGGGAATCTGAACAAACTGTCTGGAAAGACCCAAGCATTCGAATGTATGTATCTCTACTTCCAGAAAAAAAAAAAAAAGCAAAGCCCTTCTTATTCTGGCATTTGGTAGGACCCTCAACTTGACCATTTCTTATCCACTCACCAAAAAGTAAAGATTTGTAATCATTAAACTCTTCCCTTCCCTACTCTACACTGAATCTCTACTCAAAAGAAAAAGATTTTTAAAAATCCTAAATATGCAATAGCAAACAAAAAGTACACTGTCTACCCAATAAAACACAAACAGACCATTAGCTATACAAGAAAAATGATCATCATGTAAGAGAGAGACCAAACATATAAATAAAAAAACTGACCCCAGAGGAAATAGAGTAAATTCAGGGAACACAATAGAAATTAAAGAGTGAATATGTTAAATAAGAAAGCTAAAGATATTAAGTGAATTATTACCTCCATACAACAGGACAAATGTTATATGTAATTTTTTTAAATAAGAAAATAAGCAGAAAGTCTTAAAAACTAAATATGGAATTGCCAAAATAAAAATTTGAAGAGAAAGCCTACAAAATAAAGTCAAGAGAAAAGGAAATTCCCTGTTATATAAAAGAAAAAGACAAAAAGATGGAAAAATATGAATGAGACCAGTCTAGTAGGTCCAGTATTCAACTAAGAGCACTAGAAAAACAAATGAAAAAAGTGAGAGGGAAGAAAGAGCAGAAAAAAATTTCTCCTAGTAACAGAGGGCTGAATTTCCAGACTACAAAGGCCCAAAGCTCAATAAATAAAAAATACCAAGACCCAGACTCATGATCATCAAATTTCAGAGTACTAAAATTTTTCCGGGAGGAAAAATTAATGAAGTCAGCTGCCAAGTAACGATAAATGCAACTGCATCAGACTTCTCGTTAGCCACACTGGTGCTAAGTCAATAGAATAATATTTTAAAAGCTTTGAGGAAAAATAATTTGTAACTTGGAATTTTATCTCCAATCAAACTTTATTCCAGAGTGAGAGCTAGATGAAGACATTTTCTAATAGGTAAGGAATCAGGGGGTGAGAGATGGAGATGACTAAACAGAGTGGTGTGATTTTAGGAAAAAGCAGTGGGAGGAAGAGCAATCTCTGTGGGGAGAAGGGGAGTAAACGGAATAAAGGAAATGCCTGGAGTGGGAAAAAAAGCGCACAGAATTTCTGAAAAAGCCAAAAATACGGAAAAAAGCCATGGTCCCACTAAAAAAACTGAGGTTAAACTGTGGTTTCATTTTTAAGAAAAAAAGGGGGGGGGGAGTATGTAAGAAAAGAGTTGATTTGGCCTTGATACTGGAAACAATCTCCTTAGAGTGACCCAGGAACCAGGGCAGTGGGCACACATAGGGAGATACGTAGTGCATGCACAGTGCCTCTTGACCTAAAATAAAACATTATCTGTAAGGCTATAATGACATAAATAGTGTTTATTCCCTTTTACCTTTTATCGCCAGTCCATCAACAAGGCAAGAAAGACTTGCTGATTGCAGATGGCAGGTACACATGTACAGCCTCAGCCATCCTAACAGTATACGCTGATGGGAACAGAACATGAAAGATAGGAAAGTAAAGGAAAAGGTACTCACATTATAAAGAAGGCAGTCAACAGAAAAATGGCAAAAGATGATGGAACAGGAAAAGCAGCTCAGATGCATTATGTGAAATGCCAAGGGCAACCAAAAGAAGAACTAAAAGTATCATAAGCAAACATTGGGATGAAAAGAGGGAGGAAGAGAAGGATAGGATAAAGGTGATCACTCCTCATCTTTCTTGTTGGGGAATTGATATATATTTTGTAAAATTAATTTAATAAAAATATACGGTGCAACACCCTTAACCATTAATGACTGCTCACTGTGTTTCAGGCCCTATTCTAAGCACTTTTATATATTTATTCATTTAATTCTCACAATAACTGTAAAAGAAAAAGGAAGAAATTGGGACAGAGATGTTAAAGAACCTACCCAGAAGAATCTATCTGGAGAAACGGAGGAGGCTGGACTCAAATACACTTAGCCTGGCTTCAGAGGCTGTGTGTTTCATCACTGCGTAGACTGACCTTCTTAAATCGCACTGCCGATGGGTCAGGTACTAGTCTAAATTCATTATATGAATTGACTTACATCTTTAAAATATAGATGTATATAAAATGGTCAGTAATACACTCCTCATTTTACAGATGAGGAAACTAAGGAGCGATGTCATTAAGCAACACACCGAGGTCAATCATATTCTAAAACTATGACAGAGGTCATGGGGGGAAAGAAAGAATTTTTTAAAAGTTGCCTCTGAGAAGTAAGGCAAGGGTGGATTTGGAGATGGCTGCATTTCATTAGTAGTTCTCTGTTATTTGACCTGTGTGTGTGTGTGTGTATTTGTTAATAAGTGTTCTCCTCTTCTGGGGCACCTAATCTAACTCTTTTCTGAGAGGGGTCTTGCATCCAGGCCCTTTACATACGGAGGTGGGGAAGGGTTGCATGAGACAGTTCTTGCCAATGAAATATGATATGTGTCAGCAGTTCAGGGTCGGTGTGCCTTCTCTACCCTGCCTCTCTCCCCTTGCAGCAGCTGCAGAGAGGATGCCCACAACTCAGAGGGAGGAGCCCGAGTCCAAGAGTGACCACACTGGGCAGAGAAGCCCCTCCTCACACATATTCTCCACAAGTGCACGTTGGACTCTGATGTGACAGAGAAATGAACTCATTGTGTTAAACCAATGAAATTTTGGAGCCACCTGTTAGAGTGCTGAGCTTATCCTAATAGGCCACAAATACAGAGATGCTAGGTATTCCCAGTCTCCCATTCTTCAATACCAGAGGATGGCAAATTGCACTCCCTGAGCCAAATCTGGACTGAAGTCTGTTTTGGCGTGGCCAATGAGTTAAGAATAGTTTTTATATTTCTAAGGAATTGGAAGAAGAAAGGAAAGGAGGAGGAGGTGGTGGAGAAGGAAGAAGAAACAGAGGAAAGGGAAGAAAAAAAGGAGAAAAAGAAGGAGGAGGAGGAGGAGAAACAGATACTGCATGTAGTCCTTACAGCTTAAAATAGTTTCTATCTGGCCTTTATAGAAACCATTTGGCAACCCCAGTTCTATAGTAGGAGCTGGGTAAGTAGCTGCCCCAAATGAAGACTATATTTCTCAGCCTTATTGGCAACTGCAACCATGAGACTTTGCACTGGATGAGGCTAAAGCAGAAGTGTCATGGGCAGCTTCTGAGCATTTTGTTAAAAATAGCTGGCATGCAGGGCACCTGGGTGTCCCAGCTGGTTAAGCCTCCGACTCTGGATTTTGGCTCAGGTCTTGATCTCAGGGTCCTGGGTCCTGAGTCCGCTTGAGATTCTCTCTCTCCCTCTCTCTCTGCCCCTCCCCCCTCTCATGTGCTCTCTCTCTCTTTCAAATAAATAAATAAATAAAATCTTTAAAAAAAACAGCTGGCATGCATCATGACACTACCTTCTTCTTTGCCTCTTATTCTTCCTCCTGGCTTCCTCCTCCGGTAGAAAGTTTGTGTCCCCGTGGGCTTTGTAGAATAAAGCTGTCATATTTATCCTGGACTATTAGTATTCTATGTTTTATGTGAGTGAGAAATGCATTTCTCTCTTGGTAAATCATTGTTATGTTGGGTCTTTGCTTCTCCCAGCTAAATCGACTGCTAACCAATAAAATATGTGAATGTATTACTCCATTTTAAAAAAAATTGTAGCTTACTCTGATTGATTTATTTTGCTCAGCATAATACCCTCCAGTTCCATCCACGTCGTTGCAAATGGCAAGATTTCATTCTTTTTGATGGCTGCATAATATTCCATTGTATATATACACACCACATCTTCTTTATCCATTCATCTGTTGATGGACATCTAGACATGTATCATATGACCTCACTGATATGAGGAATTCTTAATCTCAGGAAACAAACTGAGGGTTGCTGGAGTGGTGGGGGGTGGGAGGGATGGGGTGGCTGGGTGATAGACACTGGGGAGGGTATGTGCTATGGTGAGCACTGTGAACTGTGCAAGATGTTGAATCACAGACCTGTACCTCTGAAACAAATAATACATTATATGTTAAAAAAAGAAGAAGAAGAAGAAGATAGCAGGAAGGGAAAAATGAAGGGGGGGAAATCGGAGGGGGAGATGAACCATGAGAGACTATGGACTCTGAAAAACAAACTGAGGGTTCTAGAGGGGAGGGGAGTGAGAGGATGGGTTAGCCTGGTGATGGGTATTAAAGAGGGCACGTTCTGCGTGGAGCACTGGGTGTTATATCCAAACAATGATTCATGGAACACTACATCAAAAACTAATGATGTAATGTATGATGATTAACATAACATAATAAAAAAATGTAGAAGTAAAATTCCTAAATAAATAAATAAATAAATAAATAAATAAAAATTGTAGCTTTGAGTAAGGTATGTTTCATAGAGTTTGAGCCCATCCCAACAAGCAGACTAAAAATTGGTCATGACCTCATATTATAAGATAATGCCTTTTCAATTGAAATGAAATTGTCATTTAACTCTGTTTCCTGGGGCAAATATAAGGGAAGAATATTAAGTAGAAACTGACTTGCAGAGGCCAAAATAAAATAATTCTCTGATCTCCAGCACAAATAAGTAGTTCAACTCACGAATCTAGTTTTTCTCTGTATCAGTCAGGGCCCTGGTGGGAAACAGATGGCACATTCAAACCGGATAATCTGAGGAGTGTTAAGAGACTGCAAAGTTGTGAGCAGGGTAGGGGAAACAGTAGGGCATGAGTAAGGTAGAGCATGAAGGAGTGGGGGGAGAGGGCAGCTACCTGGGGAGGACCCCTAAGAGGAGCTGTGGCTTCTGAGAGAGGCACACTTCCCACAGCAGCCCTTCCCGGAGGTACTCCAGGGTCCAAGACATCAACTTCACACCCTTCCCATTCTCCAGACTCTCATCCAAGAACCTGACCTGAAGTCTGAAGAAGAAGCAGGATAGCCGGGATAGGGAGCAAGGGGAGCAGTGCAGAAAATGGATTTAGAAGGATAATATCCACCCAATTCTCTAAAAAGAGAAAACCAGAAGTTTGTCTTCTAAAATATCCAGTGAGGTTCTAACTTATGAATTAGTAAACTTACAAAAAATAACTTCTGTTAGAAGCCCTTATTCAATGTCCCAATCATTACAGTCCATTAGGGAAAAAGGCACACAGTGGATCGCTGCACCAGAAAGTGTTTTCTAAAAACCCAATGGAAATGAACTTCTGTGATGTGTGTGACCTTGAGACAAATTACTGTGGTGTTGTCCTGGGTATAAATATGCAGGGTCAGATTCGGAGAGTGGAGACCCACAGGGCTAGGGAATTAGGCATCATGGAAATAACGGAGGGCACTTGTTATCATCACTATTTTAAAATGAAATGAAGGACAATTATCCTGTGTTTGGAAAACATGACAATAACAAATCAAATGTACTCATTTTCTAAGTGTTGAAAACTCATTCCAAACTGTTGAGAGAGACTGCAACCAACCCTCCATGTGCCCCGAGTGGGATGGGAGGAGGCAAAGACAGAAGGCCTTCGGACACTCCTCTATCTAACTTTCTTTCTTTCTTTTTTTTTTTTAAGAATTTTCTTTTTTTTTTTTTTTTTTAGATTTTATTTATTTATTTGAGAGAGAGAGAATGAGAGAGAGAGCACGAGAGGGAAGAGGGTCAGAGGGAGAAGCAGACTCCCCGCTCAGCAGGGAGCCCGATGTGGGACTCGATCCCGGGACTCCAGGATCATGACCTGAGCCGAAGGCAGTCGCTCAACCAACTGAGCCACCCAGGCGCCCTATCTAACTTTCACCATAGTGCTTACCCTATCATTACTGGATATTTTCTTATCTATTTGCTTTTTGACTGCTGCCCCCAAGAAATATAAGTGTCTTCATAGCCGTAACAGAAAATATGTCTGTCTTCATATCTCCAGGTAGATGTTCAATAAATGTTTGTTAATTAAATGAATATCAAAATACATTCATCTCTGAGGCACTATTTGGTATAAGGCTAACATGGCACAAAACAGATAATTTCAGAACAACTAAGTATCACTCTGAAGGATGTTAACACCTGATGAAATGAGAAAACCATAAACTCTCTTTTTAAGTGATCCCTCCTCCAGGAAGCCTCCCACAATGAATAAAAAGTGCTACCTCTGGGGCTCCTGGATGGCTCAGTTGGTTGAGCATCTTACTCCTGGTTTCGGCTCAAGTCACGATCTCAGGGTCCTGGGATCAAAGCCCCTGGTGGGCTCCACACTCAGTGAGGAATCTCTTCCCTTCTCTCTCTCTCTCTCTCCCCTGTCTAATGCTTTGACTTATTAGGTTCTCAATAAATGCAGACTGAACATATACCACCTTTATTTGTTCATCCCACTGGGGATGAACTCTCCCTAAAATAAATTGCTCTCTCTCTAAAATAAATAAGTAAATTTTTTTTTAAAGTGCTACTCTGCTAAATCTCTAAAGTTCTTTGACTTACCTTTCAGATCTTTTAGTCATTTTTTCCCTACATACCACTTATTCCTTGCTACTACATTATCAAGAACAGATTCTTTAAAGACAAAGTCCTAACTGCATGTGTTTTTTACCTCAATGGAGGACAATAAATACGTATTGAATCAGTGAGAATGAGATATACTAGCACCCTTGTAACATAAGGACATCTTTTCTAACTGCCATCTTTGACATCAATTTTTACATATTTTCTATATAATTCTGAAAGCAAACATGTGCCTGGATTGCCTTATCAAGTGGAACTAATGCTACTTACACCACCTCAAGTGGGAGAGAAAAAAAGCTTTTAAAAAGTCAAATGTGCTCTTCACATATTTGTCATATTATTTGTGTGTATGGAAGTGAGTGAAGATTTGGGGCCAACTTATTTTATCTTCAAATTAGAACTCCATTAGTCTAGATTGATTCATTTCAAGGCAAAATGGCTTGACTCTTGGGGTGGTTTGCAACAAAGAATAGTCTATTAGAAATCTAGAATCTAATGTTGTATAGAAAACAAATAATTTTTATGTACATAGTCACAGACTCTGAGGAGAGTAATTCAATCACTGGTCTGAATAGATGTTAAACACTGGAATCAATTTTATAGGAATCCAAAAAAATGTATTCAAATAGCAGTGATGGAAATTCAGAAAAACAATGTACCTGTGGCTTTGATGAAAACCTAAAGCTGTGTAGCTCTTAGAGTTGGAAACTGGATGGATGAAAGAGCCAGAAATGCAAAGTGTAGCTTATTTGGCAGGTTCAGATGCCAAACAGAGCACCTGCCCCCACCTCTTCATACACCCATATGCTTTGGCACGGTTTACCATGTCTGCTAAAAGTGACTCTTGAAGAGAGGAACGTGATGGAGAGACAATGGAGACAAAGTCAGCCTGAACTGCACTTGGCTAAAACAAGGCCATGAGGCTCTGCTTTCTGCAAGCACCAGATTCACTCACATGTTGCATCATGTAAGATTTTCTCAATACCCAAGCAACAGAGTGAGTACAGACACATCAGCTTCTTCCAGTGGTTATATTTTGTCATTAAACAAGCAAAAACTTGGTCATGAATCCCAGAGAGCGTTCAGGGATTCCACGATGCTCACTCTTTTCAGAATCTATGTATGCATCCTCTTTCTATATATTTATGACTTTGGTTTAAGTGAAAGTAACAGTGGCAGCTGAATAAACCTCTTCAGACATGTCTAGAACAATTCCAGGTGAAGGTAGACATAAGATGCTTAAGGCATTGGAACAGCAAGAATTTAGGGAGCATCCATTGTCCACCAAGCATTGGGAATAAAGTACACTGAATAAGAAAACATAGTGTCTATGTCCCAGTGGGATGAACAAATAAAGGTGGTATATGTTCAGTCTGCATTTATTGAGAACCTAATAAGTCAAAGCATTAGACAGGGGAAGACATCCCTGAGAACTATAATTGAGGAAGTACTAACAGCTGAGTAACCAGCAATGTCACAGGCACTAGGCTAATCTAAACTACCTCATTTCCCACTCACAAGTATTCTGAGAGTTAGATGAACTTTATACCATTTTACAAATGGCTAACTGAAGTTCAGTGTGGACTGAAATAACCAAGCTATGCTCTCACAACTATTATGGTAGATTCAGGCTTCATCCAGCCCAGTCTGATTCTCAACTCACGTGCTGTGTTAAGCAAAATAAGTCAGTCAGAGAAAGACAAATACCATATGAGTTCACTCATATGTAGAATTTAAGAAAAAAAAAAAAAAACAGATGAACGTAGAGGGGGGAAAAAAAAGAGAGGCAAACCAGAAAACAGATTCTTAACAATAGAGAACAAACTAAGGGTTACTGGAGGGGAACTTGGTGGGGCATGGGTTAAATGGGTAAAGGGTTAAGGAAGGCACTTATGATGAGCAGTGGGTGTTGTATGTACGTGATGAATCACTAGATCGTACACCTGAAACTAATGTTACACTGTATGTTAAGTAACTGGAATTTGGGGCATCTGGGTGGCTCAGTCGGTTAAGCATCTGCCTTCAGCTCAGGTCATAATCCCAGTATCCTGGGATTGAGCCCCACACTGAGCAGGGAGCCTGCTTATCCCTCTCTCTCTCCCTCTGTCTCTCCCCCTGCTTGTGCTCTTGCTCTCTCTCTCTCAAATAAATAAATAAAATCTTAAAATAAAAAACTAACTGGAATTTAAACTAAAACTTGAAAAAAATTTTAAAAATAAAATAAACTCATGTACTTTCCACTATCCTACACTGTGTTCCCTTAACACTCACAGGACAAGTGGCCTAGCCTCAAGAAGTCTGCCATATATTATATGGAGTAAGATGTACACATGAATAGGCATATCATAAAATAGAAATATGTGCTATAAAACAAATAGAATGTGCCAATGGCTCCAATGTGGGAGAGTTCTTAGATAATAATAATAATAATAAATAATATTTATTGAGTAGTTAATAATATACCTAACATTATTCTAAGTACTTTATATGTTTTTGTCTAAATTTCTAAAAGTATAAAATAAACATAATCTTTCTTAGGTAGCTTATTGTAAATAAATCATTTTAAAGCCCCCATAAATAATGTAGTACCCTGTTGCAAATAATATTTTTAAACAACAAATAATATCTGTAGGAAGTCTATTGGGAAAAACAAAAAATGGTACTAGATGCTGAGAGGACATAAAGCAGAAATAGAAGGTATTGTCTTTGGTGTCAGAAAGTTTCCAATCTAGAAACATACTCTGACAAACACACACAAAAAAATGTATGAGCAACTAGGAATTAACATGGAGAAATGAACTATTTACATAAATATTAATGGGATTCAAAGTAAATGTATTTTGATGGAAATAAGAGTTTTGCTCAGGTGTTTTAAAGCATTTGCCAGAGAAGAATGGAAAGATAATTATAGGTAAGGGAAATGGACTAAAACTATAAACAAATAAAAGAAGGAATGATTGAATATAATAAGATAATTAGTGTAACTCACCTAGCATAGTACCCAACCAAAAGAGAATGCTCAGTGAATGTCAATTTCTGCCTCTTCCTTCAACCCTGCTTTAGTTAAGAATCTTAGTTACAGGCGATAGAAAATACAACTCCATCTGCTTTAAGCCAAGCAGTGTTATTTGTTGGCCTGTGATGAAGCTGCAGAGTCCAGAAGACACCTCTGTGTTTCTCAGCCCTTTTCCTCTGCATTTCCCTCCAGGCAGACCAAGTCCACCTGGTAAATGCCTTCCTCCAAATCCAGGCTTTCACCCTCCAGCCCCAAATCCAGCACCAAAGAAAGAACTTATCTTTTTAAAGTTTGAATAATTGTCCTATATTTTGTTCTCACTGGCCAGAACTGGGTGATATGCTAACCCATTAGTCACTGAAAGGGCTTTTGCTTTTACTCTAAATGAAATGGGGAGTCATTTGGATGTTTTGAAAAAAGGAGTGACATGATCTGACTTAGCTTTTAGAATCACTCTAGCTGTAGTAGGTGAGGGTAGGATGTGAATGTCCAGTCAGAAGGCTCTAGCAGCAATCTGAAGAGTTGTGATGGTAACATGGATCGCGGTAATGCCGGTGACGTTGTGAGACATGGTCAGATCCAAAATACAATGTTTTGAGGGCAGGGCCAAGACAATTTCCTGAATGCTGGGTGTGACATAAGAGAGAAAAAGAAGAGCTAAGAATAATATTTTAAGCCTGAATAACCAGAAGGATGGACTGTCCTTAACTGAGACTGAACAGGTGTCTTGTTTATTAGACAAAGTCAAGATGTTTATTAGATATCCAAGTGAAAACTTTGAGGAAACAAATGGATATACTGTGTTTGAGTTCAGAAGAGAAATCCGATCTGGGCATCTAACAATATAAATGCAGATAGAAAAGAGACAAGGACAAAGGATTGAGCTCTGGAGTCCTCCACTGTTACTTTGTGAGAAAGGAATACAAAAAGGAAAGTGAGAAAAGTTACCAGTGAGATAGGAGGAAACTCAAGAGTATGATGTCTCTGATGCCCTATGAAGACATGTAGCGAGTCGCAGAGAGAGATAGTGTCAAATTTCAAAAGGGGGCCAAGACAGACATCTCTACACAGCCCACTTATAACATTGACAGTGTTTGGGTTAAGACCACAAACACAGGCTCCTCACATGTCTAAATATTTGAAAGTTATAAATCAAATTCAAAGACTGTTAATTAAAATGTGTTCCATTCTCCTGAATTAAGAACTATACTTTCCTACATGCCTAGAAGGCCATATTCAAATTGAGAATTTTTAGACTCCTCAAGACTCTACAGGGAACTCAACAACACACGACTACTGGACCCATCTCTTCCCTTCCCACATGGTTAGGGGTCTTGCATACACAGTATGGACATCTCAGCCTACCCTTAGATTTAGGAAAGATCTAGTTTCTTCTCTGTCTGTACATACCCATGTCCCTTCTCCTTAGCAAGAATCCACAGGGCCAAAATGATGTTCCCACTTGGAGCCAGTATCCTTCCCTCTAGACCATGTTCTGGTAACTAGGCATATGGAATTGCCTATCTAACAGCCCTGAACCTGCCTCCAGGGCCTATGTGGGCCTTCTCCCCAGGGTTGCCAAAGAGCAGCAGTTTGCAGGAATGCAAACAAAATGAGGACATGTGTGCTAGGATATCCACATTTGTAAATGATGACAGTAAATATCACTAAAAAAGAAGATATAAAGCTAGACAGATAATTGCAGCCTAGGGAACTCCAGAGCTCCATCCGTCCACAAAGACAATCAATGAGCTGAGGAGAAAAAAAAAAAAAACCTGTCAGAATCAACTTTTACAGAACTCTAGAATCCAGCCCGAAACACACAACATATCAGAGAAAGGCCTGGTGATTAAAGAAGCTGTTACAGGGGCTCCTGGGTGGCTCAGATGGTTAAGCGTCTGCCTTCGGTTCGGGTCGTGATCCCAGGGTCCTGGGATCGAGCCCCACATCGGGCTCCTGGCTAAGCGGGGAGCCTGCTTCTCCTTCTGCCTCTGCCTCTCCCCCTGCTCATGCTCTCTCTTTATCTCTGTGTCTCAAATGAATAAATAAAATCTTTAAAAAATAAATAAATAAAAATAAAAAATAAATAAAAAATAAAAAATAAAGAAGCTGTTACTTTGCAGTAAGAGAGCTCTGTGACATTTAAACTTTTCTGTGAAATCTAGTTCTGTGAAAAATACAATTGATATTTGGTAGGGAAAGTACTAAATCTGAAGATTGTTTTGGGTAGTATGAACATTTTCACAATATTAATTCTTTCAACCCATGAACATGGTATGTCTTTCCTTTTTGTGTCATCTTCAATTTCATTCATTGATGTTTCATAGTTTTCAGAGTATAGGTCTTTCACTTTGTTGGGTAAGTTTATTCCTAAGTAATTTATTCTCTTTGGTGCAACTGTAAGTTTAACTGTTCTCTTTTTTAAAAAGATTTTATTTATCTATTTGACAGAAAGAGAGAGTGAGAGAGCACAAGCAGGGCAGCAGAGGGAGTAGGAGAAGCAGACTCCCCGCTGAGCAGGGAGCCCAACATGGGGCTCCATCCCAGGACCCTGGAATCATGACCTGAGCTGAAGGCAGACGCTTAACTGACTTAGCCACTCAGGTGACCCAGTTTTTTTTAATTTCCCTTTCTGCTACTTTGTTATTGGTGTATAGATATGCAACAGAGTTCTGTATATTAATTTTCTATCCTGAAACTTCACTGAATTCGCCTATTACTTCTAATAGGTTTTTTGTGGCATCTTTAAGGTTTTCTATGTATAGTATCATGTTATCACAAATAGTGACATTTTAACTTCTTCCTTACTAATTTGGATGCTTTTTATTTATTTTTCTTGTTTGATTGCTGTGGCTAAGATCTGTAGTACTATGTTGAATAAAAGTGGTGAGAGTGGCCATCCTTGTCTTATTTCTGATCTTAAAGAAAAAGCTCTCAATTTTTCACCATTGAGCATATTAGCTGTGGGGTTTGTCATATACGGCCTTTATTGATGTTGAGGTATGTTCCCTCTAAACCCACTTTCTTCAAAGTTTTTATCATCAATAGGTGTTGAGTTTTGTCAAATGCTTTTTTCTGCATTCATTCAGATGATCATATGATTTTTGTCCTTTGGTAGGTTGATGTGGCCTATTACATTAACTCACGCATGTTAAACCGTCCTTGCATCTAAGGGAATAAATTGATCTTGGTCAGAGTGTATGATCCTTTACTGTGGTGTTAAATTTGGTTTGCTAGTATTTCATTAAGGATTTCTTGCATCTATGTTCATCATGGATAATGGCCTGTAATCTTTCTTTGTAGTGTCTCTTCTGGATTTGGTATCAGCATAATGCTGGCCTCAAAATTAATTTGGAAATGTTTCCTCTTGTTAAATTTTTTTGAAGAGTTTAAGGAGTATTGGTGTTCATTTTTCTGTAAATGTTTGGTAGTATTTACCAGTGAAAACATCTAGTCCTGAGCTTTTCTTTGTTGGGACAAAGGTTTTAAAAGTTAAATATGCTCAAAGGGCCAAAGGAAACCAAAAACAAAGAACTAAAAGAAACAAAATAACAAGTCTCACCAAATAGAAAATATCAATAAAGAGATAGAAATCATCCAAAGAAACCAAGTAGAAATTCTAGAACTGAAAAATACTATAACTGAAATGCCAAATTCATTAGAAGGGTTCAACAGCACATTTAATCAGAAAGAAGAAAGAATCAGTGAATACAGAACAATTGGGATTACTCAATCTGAGGATCAGGAAGAGAAAAGGATGGCAGAAAATGAACAGAGTCTAAGAGATACATGGGAAACCATTAAGTAGACTACCATGTACATAACATATGCAAAATAGATGAAGAAAAAATGGCCAAATACTCCCAAATATGATGAAAGACAAGAATATACACCTCCAAAAAGCACAACAAACTCCAAGCAAAATAAATTCTAAGAGATCAACACCAAGACACCTTATAGTCAAATTATCAAAAGACAAAGACAAAGAGAGAATTTTGAAAGCATCAAAAGAGAAGTGACTTGGGGCACCTGGGTGGCTCTATTGGTTAAAAATCTGACTCTTGATTTCAGCTCAGGTCATGATCTCAGGGTCAGGAGATTCGAGCCCCACATAGGGGCTTCATACTGGGTGTGGAGCCTGCTTAAGATTTTCTCTCTCTCCCTCTCTCTCTGCCCCTATACCCACTCTCTAAAATAAATAAACAAATAAATAAATAGAAGCTTAAAGAAGAGAGAGAGAAGTGACTTGTCACACACAAGGGACATAAATAATATTAACAGCCAATTTTCCTTCAAAAACCATGGAGACCAGAAGACAGTGGGATGACATATTTAAAGTGCTCAATGCAAAAAAACTGTCAAGTAAGAATTTTGTGTCCAGCAAAACTACCCTTCAAAAATGGAGACATTAATCAATAAAAACTAAAAGAGGTAAACACAAACTAAATGACTTCATTGCTAGTAGATCTGCCCTTCAAGAAGTACTAACAAGTGGGGAGACTGGGTGGCCCAGTTGATTAAGTGTCCAACTCTTGATTTGGCTCAAGTGATGATCTTGGGGTCATGAATTCAAGCCCCACATTGGGATCCTGGCTCAGCAAGAATCTGCTTGAGATTTTTCCCCTCTCCCTTTCCCTTTGCCACTCCTCCTGCTCATGCTCTCTCTCTTTCTCAAATAAAAATAAAAATAAATAAATAAATAATAAAATCTTTAAAGATTTTTTTTTAAATGATCCAACTATATACTGCTTATAAGAGACTCAGTTTACAAAGACACAAACCGGTTGAAAGTGAAAGAATGGAAAAAGAAATTGCAAGGAAACAGTAACCAAAGGAGAGCTGTGGTGTTTATACTAATGTGAGACAAGCAGCCCTTTAAACAAAAGGTGTTACAAGAGACAAAAATGACATTATATATCAATGACAAAATCAACCCATCAAGATACAACAATTATAAACATATTCGAACATAAAAATAGATCCCAAAATACTATGAAATAAAAAATGACAGACTGAAAGGGAGAAACAGTTCTACGATAACAGTTGGAGACTTCCATACCCCCACTTGCAATAATGGATAGAAGTAGACAGAAGATCAACAAAGAAATAGAAGACTTGCACAATGCTATAAGTCAACTAGACCTCATAGACATGGAGAGAGAAAGGGAGAGAGCACTCCACCTCACAGCAGCAGGATACATATTTTTCTCAAGAGTACATGGAACATTCTCCAGTGTAGACCATGTGTTGGGCCACAAAGCAAGTCTCAATAAATTTTAAAAGACTGAAATCATACAAAGTATGATTTGTGACCACAACCGCAATAAAATGACAGTTGAAATTAGTAACAGAAGAAAAACTGGAAAGTTTACAAATATGTGGAAACTACACAGCATACTCATGAACAACCAATGGTCAAAGAAGAAACTACAAGTGAAATTATAAAATGTGTTAGGATGGATGAAAATGAAAATATAGCATATCAAAATCTATAGGATTCAGTGAAAGCTGTATTCAAGGGAAATTTATAGCTATAAATGCTCACATTAAAAAGAAAAGAGATCCCAAATCAATAACCTAACTTTATGTCTTAAGAAACTAAAACAAGAATGAGCTAAAACCAAAGCTAGAAAAAGGAAGGAAAGAATAAAAATTAGTGGAGTAAATGAAAGAAAGAATAGGAAAGACCATAGAGACAAAACCAAACCAAACATGGGTTCTTTGAAAAGATCAACAAAATTGGTAAATTTTTATCTAACCTTACTCCCAAAAATGAGAAAGGACTCAAATTAATAAAATCACAAATAAAAGTGGGAAGATTGCAACTAACTTTATAGAAAAACAGAATTTTAAGAGAATGTTTTGAATAATTGCACACCAACAAATTAGACAAATTAGATGAAATAGACAATGAAACACACAAACTACTAAAACTGACTTAATAAGAAATAGAAAATCTGAATAGATCTTTAGCAAACAAAGAGATTGAATCAGTAATCAAAAAGAACTCCCAATAAAAAAAGGCCAGGATCAGATGGCTTCACTGGTGAATTCCATCAAACATTTAAAGAATTATTACCAAACCCTCCAAGAATAGAAGAGGAGGGAATACTTCCAAACTCATTCTATGAGGCCAGCATTACCCTCATACCAAAGCCAGATAAAGACATTACTATAAAACTGTAGATCAATATCCTTTATGAATATATACACAAAATTCCTCAACAAAAACCAGCAAACCAAATCTGGTAGTATATTAAGATTATATTCCATGACTCAGTAGAATTTATCCCAGGGTTCTAAGAGTCAACACATGGAAATCAGCCAATGTAATACACTTCGTTAATTAAAGAAAAACTCACATGTGAATCTCAATTGTTACAGAAAAAGTATTTGAAAAATCCAACATCCTTTAATGACAAAACATTCAGCAAACTAGAAACAGAAGACAATTTCCTCCACATAATAAAGGACATTTAAGCAACTAGATAGAAGTAATGATGGCACAACACTGTGAATTGTAAATGTTACTGAATTGTACACTTTCAAATGGATTGTTACGTGATTTTTACTTCATTTAAAGAAAAGGAGGAGGAGGAGGAAGAGGAAGAGAAGGCGAAGTAGCCTTCATAGTCATCCATCATGACCATGATGAACAAGACTGATGAGTGCCCTGCTCTTACAAGATTTCCATTCTAATGTGGTGGACATATAAGAAGCAAAAAAATAATACTTGCTGAAAATTTACTATGTGCCAGGCACTATTCTAAGCACTTTGAGTAAAAAATCATGAACGCCTTAGAATTATCCAATGAAATAGATTATCATCTTTTTACAGATAAAGAAATTAAGGAACAGAGAGATAAAACAACTTGCCCAAGTCAAATATCCCTAAAGTGGAGAGCCAGGATTTTAAACCAAAAAGTCTAACTTCAGAGATTACATTCATAACTAGTATGCTGGGGTAGGGGGGTGAATTAAGCAGGGTATGGAGATGGCACTGCTGAAATCTCTACATATCCTACTAACACACATTTTGATTGCTATAATTAAATTTGGCTGATACACATTAAGATTGATAAAAGTACACAGTAAATAGTCTGAAAGGTTTTGAGAGAATATGGAACGTTCAGCTTGGCTTGCATTCACTTGAGATAAGAATAGATACAGCAACAAATAGAGAACCAAATCCAATTAAAATTCACATTGTTAACCATAAAATCAAGTCATTTTCAAACTTCTTGTTGGAATCACTGAGTCACCTAAAATTAGTGTAAGAAATTAATTTAAATATTATCAAATCCAACACCATCCTTCATTAGTTAATGAAAGGGTTGCAGAGAAGCTAAATAACTTGCTACTTTGTGCCAGAGTTTATACCTCAATCCCCTAAATCTTAAACTATCAATCTTTCCGGTGTATTTTGCCCATAACTACCTAGATCTGGCTATCAAAGTTCAGGGAGTTGGTGTGCAAAATTATTTAAAATAAAAATTTATATGAAATACTTAGGCTGAACTTTTTTATAAGCATATATGTATGTGCATATATATGTTTATATATATTATATATATGTTTATTTATATGTATGCTTAATTCAGTCTACATAATTAAATATAAATAGATTATGGTACATCCTTTCACATTTCAGCTTTTGCATCTTAACACAATATTGCAATATTTGGGTTTCAAATGGTGCAAAAAATTATTATACCTAAAAAACATTTCCTCAAAATACGAAAGGAAATGTGATGAGAAAATAGAAATAAGGGCTAGGAAATCCTACAGCATCTTGGAAAAAATCAAGTGAACTTGTGAAAATTTTAGGCCTTATTGAGTTTTGCTAAACCCTAAATAAGTGTTGCTAAGTATTTTTCTATTTATGCTATACCTGTGTGTTATAAGAAAAATATCATGCATATGTATTGAATTCAATTTTACTTAAGCTGCGGGTAATATAATTGTCGAGGAGCTACTTAATGTCCAGTAAGTTTTTTGAGTTTTACAAAGCCTTCCTTCTCCCTCTGAACAAGCAAGTGGTGTTTTGCCAGCACAGAACAGAGCTTGAACAGGGGGCAGATTGAGTTTGGTTCTAAACTTAGAGCATACAAATTTGAGTGACTGCCAAGCGTGCTGAAATGTGTTTTCTCCAATCTCCTTAAAGTGCATGAGGATTTCAAAGGAAAAATTGTAAAACCTTCCATTGTGAATTTTCTCTTAGTATTGAATATTTCCTGAATTGCAAGCCACATAATGAATATAAGATTGGGATGTATTTTATCAAGTCCTGGTCACAGCATATTTCAGTTTAGTATATTTTCCCCAAAATGCTATCTTGTAACATTTTAAGCGTATGCAGTTAGTTTCCTTTACTTAAATATAAAAACAATTATTCTTGCCAATTATGATTTTTAAATGAATCTACCCCTAATACTCAAAGAAGCAAGAAGTGGATCAGAGAGATATTTATATAAAAAGACAATGTATAATCAATAAGGTTCCTAATTTCTGATCATACCAAAGAGTCTAAGACGATTCACTGGAGTCTTAATGGGGGATGGGAAAGTGTTCGTGAAATCAACAGATTGATCCCAACATATGGAAGCATAGAAGGCGACTGGAAGTGGGAGAAGGGAGAGAAAGGACATGCAAAACAAGGTGCCTTGTCCATCAGTTCACTCCCTGCCAATAACTGAAAAACATGTCATGGAGAATTTTCCATTTAAATGGGATGACATTTAAATAATTCCTTTTGTTCATGTTTTTGAGACTTCTCTCTTAATTCATAAAGCAGTAGGAGTTATTTTTCATCTTTCTATCCCTTTTAAAAACTTTCTTCATCTAATTTCAAATCTCAACCTTTTGTGTTGCAGCTAAATGATGCTAAGAAAGATGCAGGAGGCTCAAAGAGGACGAAAGAGTTAACACCAGCAAGAATACAGTCTTTAATTATGAAAAGAAGCTGGTATTTGGGATCATGCTGAGAGGTGGGATTTTATTTCTAGATTTCATTTATTAGTGATCATTTTAACTGATTAAGGATCAGTTCTGTATTTCCATTTCTGCAATTCCAAGCATTTGTTGTTTTCACACTTTGATTTTTTTTTTCTTTCAGGATGAAACCCAATATGTCTGAAGATGATTTTTCTATAGGTTTTGCTTTAGTCTTAGATTAATTATGAATATATCTATACTCTTTGCACTTTGAATTAATATTCTGGTTCAGAATTTTGAAAACATTACCTAGTTTTTAATCTATCAGAGGAGAAAGATTATAAAATCAGCTTTATTTCATTTTATTTGATGGGGTGGTAAACATGAACTTGGAAGGTTTTCTCAGTTGATTCAAGTCAGCTAACAGCTGCATTGATGGTCACGTTTGCAAATAATGTGATGGAATTTCCCAGACATTTAAGAATTATGTCCCTATATTGGTATGAGAGGTATATTGCATAAATATAAATAATGTAAGCTACTGTGTTTTTAAAGGTAGATAAAATCAGTGTCACTAAACTATTTTGCCAGAAATCAAACAAACCAAGAAATATCTAATTGGCACTTAGCAGTCCTGGGCAGCATACCCACTGCTATCAGGCTGCCTCAGTTCAAATGTTGTTTCCATCTATCTGTGACATCAGGCAAATTTATCTTCTGTTTGTCTAGGTTTCCTCATCTATAAAATTAGGCCATCATAATGAAACTTCATGCAACCTACAAACATAGGAGTAGTGTGAGAATTAAATTAGTTAATACTTAGAACGATGCCTGGCATACATAGTAAGAGTTCAATTCTTGTTAGATATTATTATGTAACAAATAAATTTTCCTTGTAGAATTCAGCAAATAATCATTTTTCAGTCCATTTCCTAAAGCTCTGGTGAGAACACAGGCAATCTATGACACATGCGTACTTAAATTTTAGTTATTCAAATATAAAGTATTTGGTAGATTTCAGATTGTTCCTTCTAGAACTTTGACCAGGCAGCACAAAGACTACCTTGCAGACTCATTCTTACATGTGATGTCTTTGGTACCCAAGATCCACATCCTCTAAACCCCCGCATCAGGCATCTCTCCTTCCCTTCTGAAACCCATCTTCAAGTACAAACCCAAATATTTACAAGAGAGGTGTGTTTAATCTCCCCCATGACTGAAGATTTGTCTATTTCGCCTTTACATTCTGCCATCTTTTGCTTCATATATTTTGAGGCCATGTTATTAAGAGTGTAGACATTTCCATTTTTACATCTTTCTGGTGAATTAGCTCATCTTTGGATTATTTAAGGATATCTTCCAAGCTGTTTCCTTTTAATCTTTTATATATTTCTGTCTCATGCTCAGCCCATTTGTTAATAACAAAACTATTATGTAAGATCGGTTGCTATCATGGGCTCTGCTTGAATTCTTCACACCATAGAAAGCTCTATGCTCCATATTTTTAAGTATGCCGTTATACTCCTGGGTGGCTAAACTGGCAAAGTATGTGTTTTTATGGTAATATCAGAATTGGCTTATAACATTTCAATCAGCAATGCCTTTTCATTCAGGCATTCAACATTTATTACGCACATTCCAAGTGCTAGGCCTCAGCTAGATGAAAAACACAAATAAGGAACTCTCCTGGCCCTCAGTTTGATTATAACCCAGCAATGTAGAAAACTTCGTGTTTTTTTTCTTTTCTAGGATTATATCATTGTTCACTCTGAATATTATCATGGTGGATATCATTTGTGTGTGTGTGTGATTTTTCTACAATTTCAGAACTTTCATGACAATTATAATCCAGTTTTATAAAAGTGAAGCTGGTCCTAATTCTCAGTATTTTACACATGTCTCTGGAAAGGTTGCTCTGTGGAGTAAGGAAATACGGGAATTCTGGCAAAAGTCGTGTGACTCAGTCAAAACATGGGAGAGCCTGACATTGCTCTTCTAAATCCTCCCAACCTGATAGGATGTGGCACAAAGAGCACATTTTTTTTGTAAAGGTATCATTCCTCATCCCACTGTTGGAGCTTTGTGGACACTTTCCTGACATTACCGATTATTCAGAAGCCTGAACCTGTCTTTAAGCTGTTGTTTCAGACAATTTACACTCCTTACTTGTAAAACAAGGACCGAAGCAAAGTTTCATTGATAATTAGATTATGACCTCTTATTATTGCATGGGTCTCTCAATACATCCATTTCTCAATTTAATTGCCAGCTTTGGTTTTTCTTTCTTTCCATCCTCTAGTACATCAGCCCACATTGAAAAAGACAGTGAAATGAGGAAATCAAAGAAAATTTCACAAGAACCAACTCTGGAAGGAAAAGGACTCTGGTTCCTGGTTAGTTAGAGCCAAACGTGAGGAGGAGCATATCTTTTCTGCTGTGTTCCATGACCTTTGAAATCTCTCCTCCCAAGGACTGCTTGCATCTGAATGGATGATCAATACAGGCTTGTGGGATGAAAACCTGGAAATGCTAATTTTGGGCATAAGCACTTCAGACACTATTTGAAAGAAATAACAGATTGAGTTATGCAGAGGAAATGAAGACATTTCAAATGTTCTCTTATCATTAAGACCCAAACTACTGACACCAACATGTATTTTTCACCAAGTTGAGAGGCATTCACCAGACATATGATGGTTAAGTGAGTTTATGATCTTTTCCTGCCCAAGACTGGGGCAGCTACAGTGGTGGTGAGGGTGACTACAGAGAGTGGTGGGAAGAATGGATGTCATCGTCCACCCACAGGAACTGCAGCGTTATGTTTCTTCAAGTGTAACTTATTCCCATGGAAAGTTCCTTCAGACATTTTTTTCACATACATGCACAAAAATATGATGATAGAAAAACAGACAAAAACTAATAAAACCCAACATTTATAAAATGTTTTGTATGATGTGTATGTCTCCTAATTTCTTCTACTTGAATATTATAATATATTTTGCAGATGTAAAATCTGAATTTCAACAAAGCTAAGTGACTTACTTAGGCTGGAGCAAGAGCCCAGATTCTGCAGCCTGATTCTGTCCACTTAGTCACCACAAATGAGCCTCAAACTAGAGGGTACATTTATCTCCTTAGAATAAAAATCAGGGACTGAGTTTGGATTATAAATATAAATACAAGCATAAACATAAATATAAATATAACCAACAATTAAGTTAGAAATCTGTTCTAAACAGAAGCAAAGGAAATGGATATATTCCTGGCAAAAATATTTCCAAAAAAATTATATGACTAAAGTGTTCTAAACATAGCATATATCTTCTTATAGAAAAATATCCTTTTATAGGCAGAAACTGGTTTTTTAAAAAATTCTTAGATTCTTTATTTTCATGACTATACTGTAACAGATTAATAAAGATAATAACTTGCAGATATTTGTACTTATAAGTGCCAAACACAGTTTTAAGTGTGTTTCATGAATTATCTCATCAGACAACATCATAGCCTTTGAAGGAACTACCATTGTTTCTACTTTTCAGCGGAGGTAAATGAGACTCAGAGGGTACAGCATTTGTCCAGAATCCCTCCGTTCCTAGGAGGTCAAGATGGGATTTGAACCCTGGGACTCTGCCTCTGGGACTTCAATCACAACAGGTTCTGCACTTGGGATGCTAGCCCATAGTCCATCTGTCCCACAGCCCCCGAGGTGCCTCACGACCTTTGCTTCCCATACCTGCCCAAGCCACCCCCTTCTCTGGCCTGAGCAACTACATACTCTCGTCACTGGCTCCCTGTTTCAATATGGCCACGTACACAAATGTTCCTCTCTACAGCAAACAATGTGATCTTGGTAAAACATAAATCCTACCATTTGTGTCCCCTCTCCTCAAAACTCCTCAGTGGCTCCTCAACCACTTAGAATAATGCCTACAGTGCTTACCTTGGCCCAGAAGGCCCAATAAGACCTGACTCTTTCTCTCTTTCCAACCTCATTTCCTTCCCCAATCACACTGGCCTTCCTGCTACTCCTTAAATAAGTCTTGTTCCTTTTCTTTTAGGACCTTTGTACTTGCTGTTCCCCCTGCCTGAAATATTTACCCAATGATATGCAACAGGACTTGTCTCCTTACTTCATTTCACTGCTCAAGCCACTTCCTAAAAGAGGCCTTTGCCAACCCTTAGTAAACCAAAGTGCACCTCTGCCCTACTCCATCACTAGCTATTTCTTTCTCTCCTCTTGTTTTCATCACTGAATTTAAAATTACCTGATAGTATCTTATTGTTTGTATTTAGTTGTTGATTTGTTTACCATTTTACCATTAAAAAGTAAACCACATGATGACGGAGACTTTGTATCATTCATTATACCAAATTCTTAAGACCTAAAAAAGTGCCTGGAAAATAGCGATCGTCAATAAATATGGATTGAATAAACTGATTAAGGAGTTAAAATATCCTAAGGAGAGATATCAAAAAATTGTAATCACTACTAGATCAAAGGGCATAACATATAAAGGTCATTGATAAATACTGTAATTTTCTTTCCAGGAAATTTGTGTGCTGAACATTATATCACATTTTAATTGTCAAAAACATTAAAGAATCCAACAAAGTAGAGTATCTTAAGCAATGGCTTAAATATACAACCTAGAGACCAATTAGTATTTGGACTCCTCTCCTGGACTTTTTTTTTCAATGTCACTAATGGTTGAAATTAGCTAGCAAGCTTAAAAAATCTTACTGAACTGGTACCCCTTGGAATAGGGGAATAACAATTAAAATATGGTGCTTGAACTGTTAGCCACTGATTTCTTCCATTTTCCCATAGTCTGTGATTTTAACTTCAACTCAGAATTCAGATCTGAAGGAGGGAAACAAGTGAGTGCAATGTTTTCTTGATTTTGAAAATATTTTGATTGGCTTTGTATAAACTGTAGCCTAGCAAAGTTTATTGATAAGATATCTGAGCTAATGTTACTACAGAATTATAACATCATTTTCACTTGGGAGTTCAATGTTAAGATAAGGTCTTGGATGTTTCATTACAAGACCTCAGATCATATATTTCCCCTTGAATTTAAATCCTAGATGCATGCTATTTGTTCTCTAAGGATAAGTTCCAACACCAATCTCTTGTGGGAAATATTGTAGCAAGTGTTATATGGAATTCCTGCCTGTCAGGGCACACTTTGATTTTTTTTTTTCATTAAGCATCCCAACATGCAAAAATAGAGGAAAAAAAACTATTTATCATCAGAAAAACCAGTGTCAGAAAAACTGCTGTTCAATTTCTAAAAGATGGAAAATAGTCTTAAATGTTTTGACAGAGAATAAAATTCACAAACAAATGGAGAATTTGTGAATAACAACAAAATTTGGAGAAATGTTACAACCCAAAAATGTTCACCAGCTGCTTAGAAAAATCAAAATTCTGGTGTTTCTTGTGGATCATTTAGTTCCACAGCACAATTATTACAATAGTCAATAGCAAATGGGAGCCCAAAAAGAAATAGTGTATTAGTTAGGGTAGGCTAAATTGATATTAACTAAAAGACTCCCAGTATATCATGCCAAAACATAATGGACATTTAGATTTTATTCATGTATGTCCAAGGAAGAGATCTCGCTCGGTGGACAGCTTACTGCCATATGGTGGTTCAAGGATCCAGGCTTCTTGCACATTGTGGCCCCACCATCCCTTCCTCATCTGCTTCTACAACCTCAGCTTGGGTGGAGGACACTTCTTTTCCTCTCATATCTCATTCCTGTTGAGAAATAGTCACTGGGTCCTTTGCTGGATGACTGCATCCCAGCGACCACTGTTTACCAAGAAAGGGGAAACAGATTCTAGTGATCAAAAGCCATTTCTGCCAGAGACTAAAAGATACACACTATTTAATATTAATGTCCACCAGCATCTGAATAAAAGGAGTTATATTTCTATGACATGTCAGAGGTTGCTGATTGTCCCTCAAATCAATTCTCCTCTTTTTCTATTATATTAGGACCCTTGAATTTAACTGAGTACATGGTCTCCCACACTAAAGATCCCTTTTCTATCCTCCCTTATATTTAGCTGTGTTCCTGTCATGAAGTTCTGGCCAAAGGGAGGAGCCTGGAAGTGGAGTGTACTATTTCCAAGTCATGCCCTTGAAGGGAAGAGGGATACTCTCTCCTTCCCATCTATTTCCCTTCCTGCTAACTAAGATGTGATAAGCCAAATGACCTGGTAAGCCATCTGGGACTCTGATGAGAGCAAAACCCTTGGTAACATAGAGCAGAAAGATTCAAGGCACCCAGATTTTCATGACATACCAGCCTACTTACGCCCAGACAGTTAAATGAGAGAGAAATACACTTCTATCTTGTTTAAGTCACTGTTTTTTATAAATCTCTATTACAGATGCCAAACCTATAACTAATACATATGGCAAACAATATGGAATTCTGCTCATCCCCGATTCAACATTTAAAATGTCATAAAAAGGGAACGAGAAAAGGAACTCAGCCAAAGATAAAAATATAAGTGTATTGATTCCAGCTATACAACATGAATTGAACTAGATATTAATGGTCTTTCTCATTAAATGTGTGGCTACTGAAGGTGAGATAATAATAAAAATAATCTCCATTCTTGCTCAAAGGCTAAATCCAACCTTATAATATTTATGAAAACTGTTCCTTGGTTTATTTAGACAATTGCCTGAAAATGTTCTGGAGGGTTTCTCTGTATTTCCCTGGAATATAATATGGCAGTACTTACCAGTAGAAGGATATTTATCTCATCAGACCAACTCAGACTTCAGGTACCCTTCACCATGTGTAATTACTCACTCTTCACAGACAGATACACAGGTGCATACACAGTCTTGGTTATCTATTTGACCTAATGCTCAAGGTGAACTACATCTTTGATTTTGAGTTTGGTATTGTTTGTAAGAGATGGCTAGGACTGTTGCTATTCAGGGTTGGGGTGTGGAGTACTACCAAGAGATAAAGGGATTTCTAGCGACAGCCAAGAGAATGTAAAATGAAGGACCAACACTGACTAAGCTCAGAGATAGGGGACAAAAGGATGGGAAGCAAAGGCCTCACCAGAAAATTCCCTCTGACCTTTAATCAGGAAGTTTATCAGGTGTGTGTGTGTGTGTGTGTGTGTGTGTGGTCTGTGCATGTGTTGCTTTCTTTCAGCACCAAGAGTTAGAGTTGCTTAGAAGGAAACTACAATACAACCCATGACTTACCTGGGCTTGGGCCTCTCGTGGTCTTAAAAGAGCCACATATTGATACACATTTAAGCTTTTCTGGAGCTTTCTTAGATAAAATATTACTAGAGTTTACAGATTATGAAGTTAAAATACTGCCACATTATATTATAGGGAAATACAGAGAAATAGTATTGAAACAATAACTTCTTAGCAGCGAGCAAGCCTCCCTGTGAAGGCTCACATCTGGGGCAAGGAGACTTGCTTCCAGTCTCTCTCTAGGGAGCTGAGTCCATGGGAATGGTGATCTCTTCATTAGCAGCCTCCTTACCCTTAGGAGCTCCTACTCACTAGCATATGCCCTTTCCCTCTGGGGGATGGAGGGATTGTTGGTGACAACACACCCTAGTTTCCTCCCTCTATATATCAACCACCAATTATTGTTTTCTTTGTGATAAGCTAAGCAAACTGATCCAGTCACATCTAAAAGGAGAAATAAATTCCTGTCTTAATTTATGAAATATAGTGTATTTTGGGGGGCACCTGGGTGGCTCAGTCATTAAGCGTCTGCCTTCGGCTCAGGTCATAATCCTGGGATCGAGCCCCACATTGGGCTCCCTGCTCTGAGGGAAGCCTGCTTCTCCCTCTACCAGTCGCCCTGCTTGTGTTCCCTCTCTTGCTATGTCTCTCTCTGTCAAATAAATAAATAAAATCTTAAAAAAAAAAAGAAAGAAATATAGTGTATTTTTATACAAGGGTCATGCTTGGGCTCTGGAGTCAGACAGAGTGGATGAAAATCCTAACACAACAATCCTAAAATAACATAAGCCAACCTGTACTTCACAGTTACTATATGTTCTCCAAACAATCCTATGTGGTAGGTTCTATTGTTAGCCCATTGTTCAGGCAGGACTTGAATCTGCATGATTTTCTGGTAAGAGCTATGCTTCCCACCATGGTGCTACACTGCCTCCCAACTCTTTGACATATGAGCTATGGCTCTGAACTCAGATTCCTGGGTAAAATGAAGAGAATAATAGCATCTACCCCATAATACTATCAAGAGAATTTAATGAGCTAATCCTTACAAAAGTTCTGAGAATGACACTTAGCATATGGAAAGTGGTCAATAAATATCAGCTAAAAAAACACTAGCTTATGCAAACCAATCCATCCAATTATTACTACACATCAAGTTATCACTGAATATTCACTGAAGTCATATAGGCTTCCATGTATGACAAGAATGCTTTCAAAGCTGTGTCAAATCCTGCCCGTGGGGTATAATTGAAAAGAGGTCAAGACAGTAGATGCTGTCAAGGAATCATTGTTGATATTAGGTGTGATAATGGCACCATAATTATCTAAGAAAATGTCCTTTTCTTGGGATGCATACTGAGGTGTATTAAATACAATGACAATTCTCCAGCATAAAGGCAAAAGAAAGGCAGTAGTTGAACTAAATATAGCAAAATGTTTATGGTTATAAACATGGGTGATGCGTATGTACTTACTGTACAATGTATATTTGACTTTTCTCAAAATAAAATAAATAAATAAATAAATAAGAGCATCATGTAAAGTTTTGCAGAGCTGATTCTTCAACTTCCCTCAGCAGAGTGCCATGATTTTTGGGTCATGGGGTTCTGCAGAGGAACCTCAGGGCTGGAGGCCAGAGCAGGCAGGACAGAGTTCAGGAGCCTTTGCCACCTGCAACCAGAGTTGCTCCATGTTCACCTCTTCTCTTTAATGGAAAGCCATGTAAGAGTTTGTTTACATGGGAAGGAGGCTAAGGAATCATCCAACTGGCCCCCTTACTCTTCCTTTTCACAACTTTCAGACCAGGAGAGCACTCCCACTTCCCAAAAGCCCACACTTTTGAATCTCCTGGTATCAGTTATATTACACACCACCTTTGATTTCAGTTTTCTACCAGCTCCAATAATTTTCCCTCATTTCCAGAAGATTCTAGCTCCTGGTTTACTGTCATTATGACCATCACCTTCATTTTTGGTAACTTTAATACACGTATAAATGATGCTTCCCACCCTCTGGACTCTCAGTTTCTTGAATCTTCCCCTCCAATGGTTGTGTTATTTACTTTGCCTCAGATGTCAAAGCCAGCAGACCCCGCACCCCCATTAGCCAATTTCATGACTAGTGCTTTCCGAACACAACCTGCCAACCCCTCCAATACCTTCCACCCCATTAACCTTCCAACACCCCTGGGATGTCTTGCCTTTTTCATTAAACTTGGTGATCTTAATACCTACATTCTCCTATTTCTCTAATTTAAGTCTCAGGGTCAGTTACTCTAATACAGCCTTTAGATGTGGTCCCAACTTTCTTGCCCTCCCCACACTGTGTTGTAACTGTATGGCAAACCACCCATTAAATTCAACCCTGTGCTTACTTGATCCCTGCATCTATGTAGCTGAACATGGCTGAAGAAATACCCACAACAAGTTTGACTCAGGTCCCACTGAATTCAAGAATACAAATCTCAAGTGGGGCCTCCACTGGCAGGTATACTACATTCTCCTGGAGCATGCACTCTTCATCCTCTTAGACTATCAGTAGCCTTCATCTTACTCCTCAGTCTTTGAAAACCCCCTTGACCACCCCTTGACCACTTCACTCTCAGCTGATGACCTTGCTTTCTACTTCACTGAGAAAATCTGAGCAACACAAAGAGAACCACTGGAAAGTGTAAATTCATGTTTACCCAGAATCTATGAATATGACCTTGTTTGGAAATAGGATCTTTGCAGGTGTACTCAAGCTAAGATGAGATCATATTACCTTAAGGTGGTTCTTAAATCCAATAGGACCAGTGTCCTTATAAGAAGACAAGAGATGCAGAAACATAGAGGAGACACACAGAGAGATTGCTATGTGACAATGGAGACAGAGAATTGAGTGATGCATCTATAAACCAACAAAGGCCAAGAATTTCTAGCAACCACCAGAAGCTAAGAAACAAGCCTGAAACAGACTCCCCCCTCAGAGCCCTCCAGAAAGAGCTAACCCTGCTGACACCTTGATTTCAGCCTTCTGGCCTCCGGAGCTATGAGAGAACAAAATTGCATTGTTTTGTGCCCTAGTTTGTAGTACTTCATTGTAGTAGCCTCAGTAAACTCACACAAACTCCACTCATCCATAGAATTTCATCTACAAATGTTTCCTCCCCTCTTGTTAATATAAATAAATTCTCCAGACCCTCTAAAAGCCAATCTCTCTCTTTGTCAACTTGATCCTATATCCTCTCACATACTCAGGAACACATCTCCTTTTATTTCCTCCTTAGCAAAACTCCAAATCGCTTTTTATATCCACCCTGTTTCACCTCCTTCTCTCCCATTCTCTCTCAAATCTACTCCCATGAGGTTTTTGCCACTTATGAAACTGCTCTTGCCAAGACCACCAATGATGTCAATCTGCTTAATCCAGTGGTCTATTCTCAGTCCTCATCTTACTGGATGACAAGCAGTATCCGACACAGCTATTACTCTCTCCAGGTTGACAACACTCTCTTCATTTAGCTTCCAGAACAATACAGTCTCTTGTTTTCCTTCCTTGTTACTGGTGGTTTCTTCTCAGTTCCCCTTATTGGTTCCTCCTGCTTTCCCAATCCTTTACTGTAGAATGCCCCAGAAAATGTCCCTTGGTCCTCTTCTCTCTCTATCCTCAATCTTAGTGACAGCTCAGATTTAAATACTCTCTGTAGAGGGGAGGAGCAAGATGGCAGAGGAGTAGGAGACCTGGATTTCATCTGGTCCCAGGAATTCAGCTGGATAGGGACCAAACCATTCTGAACACCTAGAAACTCAACAGGAGATCGAAGAAAAGAATAGCCACAACTGTCTGAACAGAAAAGCGACCGCTTTCTGGAAGGTAGGACATGCAGAGAAGTGAATCCGAGGCGATATTCAGGAAGATAGATGGCGGGGAAGGGGGCCTCCATCGGCCGCTTCTGGCAAGTGATAGAGCCGCAGAGCACAAAATTGGAACTTTTAGAAGTCGGCTCTGCTGAGGGACATCACTCCAGTGGCTAAGCTGGGGGGTGGAACCCTCCCTGGGACAGAGTGGTCTCAGGACCCTCGGGGTCACAAAAAGACCAGGAGTGCCTGAGTGTGGCAGAGCTCCCAGGTATCAGAGGAGGGAAGCCAGTTGCAGAGACGGGGCCGAGGAACGGGATCTCAGCTCTGGATTGCCATAAACCATGATCTGTGGCACAGTTGGGCCACTGCTCTTCCAGCAGGGACCCAACAAGTGGCAGATCGGGGAGACTCCCCTTCCTCCCCCGGGAGGAGTGGTGTGGGAGCGCACCGCAGGGATCTGCTGGGTTTGGAGACTCCACACGGGGTCGTGTGCCAGAGATAGAAACGCTGGGTCACAGGCCGGGTGAGCACGGAGTCCGGCCAGAGACCGGGGAGACGGGAGTGATTGACTGCTTTTCTCTAGGAGCTCACTGAGGAGTGGAGCCCTGAGTTCTCGTCTCCTCCGAGGCAGAGAGTGGGAGGCCGCCATTTTCACTCTCATCCTCCAAAGCTGTACAGAAACCTTGCAGGGAACAAAAGCTCCCGAGAGCAAACCCGAGCAGATTATTTAGCCCGGACCTGGTGAGGGCAGGGCAATTCCGCCTCCAGCAAAGACATTTGGGAACCATGGCAACAGGCCCCTCCCCCAGAAGATCAGCAAGAACAGCCAGCCAAGACCAAGTTTACCAATCAATGAGAACGGCAGAACTCCAGCGCTAGGGGAATACTGCACATAGAATTCATGGCTTTTTTACCATGATTCTTTAGTCTTTCAAAGTTAATTTTTTTTAACTGTCTTTTTTTTTTTAACTTTTCTTTTTCCCTTTTTCAACCAACATCTTATCAATCCCTTTTTTTAAAAAATCTTTTTATTTTTCATTTTTAGAGTCATATTCTATCCCTTCAGAGTAGTTACCCTTATTTTTGGAATATATATAAATTATTCTCTCTTTAAAATTTTGGGATACAGTTTCTTCTAACAGACCAAAATATACCCTAAATCTCTAGTGTATGGCTTTGTTCTAGTCTCCTGCCTGATCACATTCTCTCCCTTTTTTTTTAAAATGCTCTTCTTTCTTTTTTCAACCAACTTCTAATCTTATCAATTCCTCCTATAAAATCTTTTATAATTTTCATCCTTACATTAATATTCCATCCCTCCATTATATTAACCCTTATTTTTGTACATATATAAGTTTTTCTTTCTTTAAAATTTTGGGAGGCACTTTCTTCTAACAGACCAAAATACGCCCAAAAATCTAGTGTGTGGCACTGATCTATGCACCAGCCTGATCATATTTGATCATATTCTGGTTTTATTGTTGTTGTTTTCTTTTCTTTTTGTTTGTTTTTATCTTTTTCTTTTTCTTTCTTTTTCTTTTTTCTTTCTTTCCCTTTCTTTTCCCCCAGTTTCAGGTCTTTTCTGATTTGTTTAGTGTATAGTCTCTGGGGATGTTGTTACACTGTTAGCATTTTGTTCTCTCATTCATCTATTCTCCTCCGGACAAAATGACAAGACAGAAAAAATCACCTCAAAAAAAAAGAACAAGGGGCAGTATCGACCGCCAGAGACCTAAACAATATGGACATTAGTAAGATGTCAGAACTAGAGTTCAGAATGATGATTTTATTTATTTTTTTTAAAGATTTTATTTATTTATTTGAGAGAGAGAATGAGAGAGAGAGAGAGAGAGAGGGAGCCCTTGAGAGAGGGGAGGGTCAGAGGGAGAAGCAGACTCCCTGCTGAGCAGGGAGCCCGATGTGGGACTCGATCCCGGGACTCCAGGATCATGACCTGAGCCGAAGGCAGTCGCTCAACCAACTGAGCCACCCAGGCGCCCCAGAATGATGATTTTAAAGATACTAGCTGGGCTTGAAAAAAGCATGGAAGTTATTAGAGAAACCCTTTCTGGAGAAATAAAAGAACTAAAACGTAACCAAGTCAAAATCAAAAAGGCTATTAATGAGGTGCAATCAAAAATGGAGGCTCTAACTGCTAGGCTAAATGAGACAGAAGAGAGAATCAGTGATATAGAAGATCAAATGATGGAAAATCAAGAAGCTGAGAAAAAGAGAGATAAACAACTACTGGATCACGAGGGCAGAATTCGAGAGATAAGTGATACCATAAGAAGAAACGATATTAGAATAATTGGGATCCCAGAAAAAGAAGAAAGAGAGAGAGGGGCAGAAGGTATATTGAAGGAAATTATAGCAGAGAACTTCCCTAATTTGGAGAAGGAAACAGGCATCAAAATCCAGGAGGCACAGAGAACCCCTCTCAAAATAAAAAAAAAAATAAGTCAACACTCCGACATCTAATAGTAAAACTTATGAGTCTCAGAGACAAAGAGAAAATCCTGAAAGCAGCTTGGGAGAACAGATCTGTAACCTACAATGGTAGAAACATTAGATTGGCAACAGACCTATCCACAGAGACCTGGCAGGCCAGAAAGGACTGGCATGATATATTCAGAGCACTAAATGAGAAAAATATGCAGCCAAGAATACTATATCCAGTAAGGCTGTCATTGAAAATAGAAGGAGAGATAAAAAGCTTCCAGGACAAACAAAAACTAAAGGAATTTGCAAACACGAAACCAGCCCTACAAGAAATATTGAAAGGGGTCCTCTAAGCAAAGAGAGAGCCTAAAAGTAACATAGATCAGAAAGGAACACAAACTATATACAGTAACAGTCACCTTACAGGCAATACAATGGCACTAAATTCATATCTTTCAATAGTTACCCCGAATGTAAATGGGCTAAATGCCCCAATCAAAAGACACAGGGTATCAGATTGGATAAAAAAACAAGACCCATCAATATGCTGTCTGCAAGAGACTCCTTTTAGAACCAAAGACACCCCCAGATTGAAAGTGAGGGGGTGGAAAACCATTTACCATGCTAATGGACACCAAGAGAAAGCTGGGGTGGCAATCCTTGTATCAGACAAATTAGATTTTAAACCAAAGACTGTAATAAGAGATGAGAAAGGACACTATATCCTACTTAAAGGGTCTATCCAACAAGAAGATCTAACAATTGGAAATATCTATGCCCCTAACATGGGAGCAGCCAATTATATAAGCCAATTAAGAACAAAAGCAAAGAAACACATCGACAACAATACAATAATAGTGGGGGACTTTAACACCCCCCTCACTGAAATGGACAGATCGTCTAAGCAAAAGATCAACAAGGAAATAAAGACTTTAAATGACACACTGGACCACATGGACTTCACAGATATATTCAGAACATTCCATCCCAAAGCAACAGAATACACATTCTTCTCTAGTGCCCATGGAACATTCTCCAGAACAGATCACATCCTAGGTCACAAATCAGGTCTCAACTGGTACCAAAAGATTGGGATCATTCCCTGCATATTTTCAGACCACAATGCTTTGAAACTAGAACTCAGTCACAAGAGGAGAGACAGAAAGAACTCAAATCCATGGAGGCTAAAGAGCATCCTACTAGAGAATGAATGGGTCAACCAGGAAATTAAAGAAGAATTAAAAACATTCATGGAAACGAATGAAAATGAAAGCACAACTGTTCAAACTCTTTGGGATGCAGCAAAGGCAGTCTTACGAGGAAAGTATATAGCAATACAAGCCTTTCTCAAGAAACAAGAAAGGTCTCAAATATACAACCTAACCCTACACCTGAAGGAGCTGGAGAAAGAACAGCAAATAAAGCCTAAACCCAGCAGGAGAAGAGAAATAATAAAGATCAGAGCAGAAATCAATGAAATAGAAACCAAAAGAACAGTAGAACAGATCAACGAAACTAGGAGCTGGTTCTTGGAAAGAATTAACAAGATTGATAAACCCCTGGCCAGACTTATCAAAAAGAAAAGAGAAATGATCCAGATCAACAAAATCATGAATGAAAGAGGAGAGATCACAACCAACAGCAAAGAAATACAAACAATTATAAGAACATATTATGAGCAACTATATGCCAGCAAATTAGATAATCTGGAAAAAATGGATGCATTCCTAGGGACGTATAAACTACCAAAACTGAACCAGGAAGAAATAGAAAACCTGAACAGACCTATAACCACTAAGGAAATTGAAGCAGTCGTCAAAAATCTCCCAAAAAACAAAAGCCCAGGGCCAGATGGCTTGCCAGGGGAATTCTACCAAACATTTCAAGAAGAATTAATACCTATTTTTCTGAAACTGTTCCAAAAAATAGAAATGGAAGGAAAACTTCCAAACTCATTTTATGAGGCCACCATTACCTTAATCCCCAAACCAAACAAAGACTCCATCAAAAAGGAGAATTACAGACCAATATCCTTGATGAACATGGATGCAAAAATTCTCACCAAAATACTAGCCAATAGGATCCAACAGTACATTAAAAGGATTATTCACCATGACCAAGTGGGGTTTATCCCTGGGCTGCAAGGTTGGTTCAACATCTGCAAATCAATCAATGTGATACAATACATTAATAAAAGAAAGAACAAGAACCATATGATCCTCTCAATAGATGCAGAAAAAGCACTTGACAAAGTACAGCATCCTTTCTTGATCTAAACTCTTTAGAGTATAGGGATAGAGGGTACATACCTCAATTCATAAAAGCCATCTATGAAAAACCCACAGCGAATATCATTCTCAATGCAGAAAAACTGAGAGCTTTCCGCCTAAGGTCAGGAACATGGCAGGGATGTCCACTATCACCACTGCTATTCAACATAGTACTAGAAGTCCTAGCCACAGCAATCAGACAACAAAAAGAAATAAGAGGCACCCGAATCGGCAAAGAAGAAGTCAAACTCTCACTCTTTGCAGATGATATGATACTTTATGTGGAAAACCCAAAAGACTCCACCCCAAAACTGCTAGAACTCATACAGGAATTCAGTAAAGTGGCAAGATATAGAATCAATGCACAGAAGTCAGTGGCATTCCTATACACCAACAACAAGATGGAAGAAAGAGAAATTAAGGAGTCAATCCCATTTACAATTGCACCCAAAACCATAAGATACCTAGGAATAAATCTAACCAAAGAGGCAAAGAATCTGTACTCAGAAAACTATAAAATACTCATGAAAGAAATTGAGGAAGACACAAAGAAATGGAAAAATGTTCTATGCTCAGGGATTGGAAGAACAAATATTGTGAAAATGTCAATGCTACCTAGAGCAATCTACACATTCAATGCAATCCCCATCAAAATACCATCCACTTTTTTCAAAGAAATGGAACAAATAATCCTAAAATTTGTATGGAACCAGAAAAGACCCCAGATAGCCAGAGGAATGTTGAAAAAGAAAAGCAAAGCTGGTGGCATCACAATTCCGGACTTCAAGCTCTATTACAAAGCCGTCATCATCAAGACAGTATGGTACTGGCACAAAAACAGACGCATAAATCAATGGAACAGAATAGAGAGCCCAGAAATGGACCCTCAACTCTATGGTCAACTAATCTTGGACAAAGCAGGAAAGAATGTCCAATGGAAAAAAGACAGTCTCTTCAACAAATGGTGTTGGGAAAATTAGACAGCCACATGCAGAAGAATGAAACTGGACCATTTCCTTACACCACACACAAAAATAGACTCAAAATGGTTGAAAGACCTAAAGGTGAGACAGGAGCCCATCAAAATCCTAAAGGAGAACACAGGCAGCAACCTCTTTGACCTCAGCTGCAGCAGCTTCTTCCTAGAAACATCGCCAAAGGCAAGGGAAGCAAGGGCAAAAATGAACTATTGGGACTTCAACAAGATAAAAAGCTTTTGCACAGCAAAGGAAACAGTCAACAAAACCAAAAGACAACCAACAGAATGGGAGAAGATATTTGCAAATGACATATCAGATAAAGGGCTAGTATCCAAAATCTATAAAGAACTTCTTAAACTCAACACCCAAAGAACAAATGATCCAATCAAGAAATGGGCAGAAGACATGAACAGACATTTTTCCAAAGAAGACATCCAAATGGCCAACAGACACTTGAAAAAGTGCTCAACGTCACTCGGCATCAGGGAAATCCAAATCAAAACCTCAATGAGATATCACCTCACACCAGTCAGAATGGCTACAATTAACAGGTCAGGAAATGACAGATGTGGGCGGGGATGCGGAGAAAGGGGAACCCTTCTACATTGTTGGTGGGAATGCAAGCTAGTGCAGCCACTCTGGAAAACAGTATGGAGGTTCCTCAAAAAGTTAAAAATAGAGCTACCCTACAACCCAGCAATTGCACTACTGGGTATTTACCCCAAAGATACAAATGTAGGGATCCGAAGGGGTACGTGCACCCCAATGTTTATAGCAGTGATGTCCAGAATAGCCAAACTGTGGAAAGAGCCAAGATGTCCATCAACAGATGAATGGATAAAGAAGAAGTGGTATATATATACAATGGAATATTATGCAGCCGTCAAAAAGAATGAAATCTTGCCATTTGCAACAACGTGGATGGAACTGGAGGGTGTTATGCTGAGCGAAATAAGTCAATCAGAGAAAGACATGTATCATATGACCTCACTGATATGAGGAATTATTAATCTCAGGAAATAAACTGAGGGTTGCTGGAGTGGTGGGGGGTGGGAGGGATGGGGTGGCTGGGTGATAGACATTGGGGAGGGCATGTGCTATGGTGAGCGCTGTGAATTGTGCAAGACTGTTGAATCACAGATCTGTACCTCTGAAACAAATAATACATTATATGTTAAAAAAAGAAGAAGAAGAAGATAGCAGGAGGGGAAGAATGAAGGGGGGGAAATCAGAGGGGGAGATGAACCCTGAGAGATTATGGACTCTGAAAAACAAACTGAGGGTTCTAGAGGGGAGGGGGGTGGGAGGATGGGTTAGCCTGGTGATGGGTATTAAAGAGGGCATGTTCTGCATGGAGCACTGGGTGTTATACGCAAACAATGAATCATGGAACACTACATCAAAAACTAATGATGTAATGTATGGTGGTTAACATAACATAATAAAAAATAAAAATACTCTCTGTACACCCAAAGCTTCCAAATGCACCTCTCCAGACAAGACTTCACTCCTGCACTCCTGACTCATATGAACTCCCTATTTGGTATCTCCATTAGGATGTCTAACACATACATATTAAATCAACATGTTCAAACTGAGCTCTACCCACAGCCTTTCCCATGTTAAGGGATGGCAATTCCGCCCTCTAACTGCTCAAGTCTAAAGTTAGGTGTAAGCTTTATATCTACTGCTTCTCACATTCCACCTTCAATATTCAAGAAATCCTATTTCTACCTTCAGAGGACACCCAGTTTCTGGCCACCTATACCAGCTCTGTCACTACCACTTAAATTTCCAACACCACATCTCTCCTCTGGAGACGTAACAGCCCATTGTGGATTTCCTTGCATCTGCCCTTGTCCCATCCCCTACAACCAATTGTCTGTACCAAAGTCAGAATGCATCTGTCCAAAACGGTTGCTCATTTTACTCAGATTACAAGCCAAAGCTCTTACAGTGACCTCTAAGGCTCTGTGTGGTCTGTCTCTTGCTATCTTTCTGACCTTCTCTCCTCCTGCTCTACCTACATGAACAGCTCAACACAATGGATTCCTTACTTCAACACACTGGGCTCACTCCTCCATGTGGCTTTTGCTCACTCTCTTTCCTTCACCTAGGACACCCTTCTCCAAGGAAGCCACTTGGCTAATCCTCTGACCTCCTTAAGTCTTTGATCAGATCTTCCCTCCCCTACAGAGCCTACACCAATTTCCATACTTATGCTGCAAACTGCTTTCACTCACCCCCTGTGCTTTTGACATCCTTTACCTGCTCTACTCTATTTTATATACAGTCCTCATCATCTTCTAAAATACTGTGTGATTTACTTGTTATTTTTATTAATTATTGTGTTTCCCTGAACTAGATGTCAAGCTCCTTGAGGGAATAGTGTTTGTCTGCTTTGCTCATCGCGAATCCCAGGCACCTAGAACAGAGCCTGGTTCATCATACTGATGTGGTCTGTGTGGCAGCTCCATCACTGATCTGGCTGAATCTGTGGTTACATGATCTAATTCTAAGGTAATGGATGGATCGCCTAACCCTCCATAATACCTCCATAAATATAATCTCAGTCAATTTGAGTTTTAATGGGTTCAGGATTTTTAGTATTAAATACTTGAAATGCAGCTAAATGTGGAACCATATACCTGAACTGATAGTTCATCTGGGGTAAGCACTGATAGCCTCTTATGACCATATATACGTCTAACAAGAATACCATTTACACTTGAAGACAGACCAAGGGAGCACCACTACCATGCCAGAAATACACTTCAAATCTTTATTAACACATAAAAAAAGTGAGTGATGAAGACCACACAAAGTATTGCTGCATACAACACGGTTAAAATATTTTAACTTAGAAAAAATTACCTAAACTAAATGCTGGCCATAGCCATTCAAATAAGAATCAATAAAATACCCACAGGACACCTAGCTTTGAGCAATGTTTTTTCAATGTTGTTTATAATGCCTCTACTTGTAACTTATTTATTGCAACACAACCTCATGATTCTAGATATATTTTGTAATTGATAAATCAGGATATCTAATTAGTTACTGTCCTATGAATTGAAATAGGTCAAATGGTGGGGAGGGAAAACTAGATGAATTAGAGATAAAATTTCCTGCTGTGATTCATTAGGGAAATTCAACCTTAGAAAGAGCCATGAACTATTTATGGTACAAAGGGCATCAGTCACTGACAAAGATTGTCAATGTTAAACCCAAAAGCAAGGTGCATGTGTGTTGAGAATAACAATTTTTTTAAGATTTTATTTATTTATTTGAGAGAGAGAGAGAGAGTGAGCAAGAGAGAGAGCACAAGCCAGGGGGAAAGGCAGAGGCAGAAGCAGACTCCCCACCAAGCAGGGAGCCCAACTGTGGGCTCAATCCCAGGACCCTGGGATCATGACCTGAGCCGAAGGCAGATGCTTAACCAACTGAGCCACCCAGGCACCCCGAGAATAACAAATTTTTTATATTCTCTAAGTGTTGCATTATTTCCCTGGTTTAGCCAGGGGAATCAGCATCCATGTCAAAAAAAAAAAAGGAGCTGATCTTCAGGTATGTGGTAAATTTAAATCCCATCTTAAGTATCTTGCTACTTCCAAACAACCTGTGTAATAAGTATAGTGGCAGACCCTGAGCTTTGTTATTAAAACTAATAATATGGGTTCCTGGGTGGCTCAGTAGGTTGAGCATCGGACTCTTGATTTCATCTTAGGTTATGATCTCGAGGATGTGAGATCGAGCCCCTCGTTGGGCTCTAGGCTGGGCGTGGAGCCTGCTTAAGATTCCCTCTCTCCCTCTGCCCCTCCCCTCACTCACACACTCTCTCTCTACTCTCTAAAAATAAAAAATAAAAATAAAAAAATAAACTAATAATAAAAGCTGACAATGGCCAACTTGAAGATGTCACTATTCAAAGTGTTTTTCCCATTAAAGGATCTGTGGAACACTTCTAGGAGGCCTTTAAAATATATTTTTTATATATTATGCATAAATTATATACATTTATTTAGCTGTTACATTAATATATAGATATATATTTATAGAAGGCTTCTATGCTATAATATATATAGTATATATGATCATAAAATATATATCATATATATACGTATACACATTATCTGAGTAAAGTATTTCAAACATTGTGGAGGGTGAACCACTTTTTGTGCCATTACTGATCTGGTTAGCTACTTAATCTGAACACTTTTAAACTATAAGATAGACCCAGAACTTGGATTAAAAGGCTATTCTCCCAATAGCCTTCAATGCAACAGTGTCACTCAAATATTGAATGCACCAGTCATTCCTACTTCACTGTCATAAAGGTAGCATCAAACATTGTAATGACAAGCAAAGCCAGCCTATGTTACATGCCCAAGTGCAATGGAATAATCATGAACTACTGTAATCATTTTGTGTTTTTCATCATGCTTTTGATTGTGTCACAGTTCTTGTATTCCACATATTTATTCTCACTAGAAATTTCACTTTACATCAAATGTCACACCAAGTAATGCCATCGATCCATTGTCCTTTAAAGAAAAATAACATCTAAGACTGATGTGATCTTATGCTAATAGGTATGTACAGGTGTTCCATACGCAGCACCAAAGTAGGATGTTACATTGAACCATAGAGAAGAATGCACCTGGGTCCTTTTTCTATCTCTGTATTCTTTTTTTCTATCTTTGTCCAAAACATTAGAAGTGAATCCCAATCTCAGGGTTAGAAATATTTTTCCATATGATATATCATCCAAAGTCAGCCAGAAGAACCTGACAAGTATGGATATGCCAACGCCTAAACTCATTCATTTGAAAAAAATTGATCTCGGGTACCTGGGTGGCTCAGTCGGTTGGGCATCTGCCTTCGGCTCAGGTCATGATCTCAGGCTCCTATGATCAAGACCCACATCAGGCTCCCCACTCAACAGGGAGTCTGCTTCTCCCTCTCTCTTTGCCACTCCCCTCCATTCATGCTCTCTCTCTCTCAAACAAATAAATAAAATCTTTTAAAAAAATAAAAATAAATTGATCTCCTGCTATAGGCCTGGCAATATGTTAGGAACCAGGGATAAAGCAGGACATAAGATAAGTGTGGTTCTCAGAGTCTACAATTCAATAGAGAATAAATATTCAATCAATATCTATTGACTGGATGAATGAACTGATGCATTTAAGTGCACAAAGAGTGTCATGCAGAGAAAGTACAGGCTGTGACCCGGGCCTGCAGGGGATGGGGTTCTGTGAATACTCACTGTCAGGGCCACTCCTCACACCTCATCTCTCCTTCTGGTATTTTCTCCCAATCACATATAGAACAAGTGTTAAGAGAAGAAGCAGGTTGCAAATGAGGTCAATATTGGAGATGACTCCCCAATTTTCCCACTATCTGAAGTCTGTCTTTACCGAGCAACTCAGGGGTGTTCAGTAGGGCAGAAAAGTAGTGAGGCAGTGCAAGCTGCCCACAGATTAGGAACAGGTACACATCACACTAATTTTGGAAACCTGTGTGTAGCTCCCATCCAGTGATGGAAGTCATCCTACCTCTCCATAATCTCTTCTCAGATGGCTCCAGACCTCTACTCTGCAACATGGACAGTTGGTACTCTACACATAGAACTTATTTCTGTAACTTCTTATGCTTCTCACTGTTTTGTTCTGTGTAGCTTTGCCTCCCAGACTAGACAGAAGCCCCTCAAAGGGAGATATTTTAATTTTTACCACCTGTCTTTCAGGGCTTCTCAAAGACTTCATGACTACTAAACAAGTTTACAATGGATTGATTTCTATCAAAACAGCCTCTCATGCAACCTACTTTAGTACATCCTATACATAATCTAATCTGGCCATAATGTCTTGTGCCATCCCCCAAAAGCAGAGATTCTTGGATTCCCCTCATAACTACAACATAATAACTCATTCCGTTAATAATTATCATACTCTGCTGGGCAGATTGTACCAGATCCTGGAATGTAATCAATTAATATTGAGCACTGAGTGTTATTAGTATGTGTTCTTGCTAATCAGGACTAGCATTCTCCCATCTGAGGCCAACCTGTAAGCATTCTCTTAAATCTCTGCCTAACTGCCTTCCAAACTGGGAATACTATATTCGAAGCACATTATAAACAATGCAGACTGGTTGTGTCCAAAACTGCTCATTAATCCTGACTTCTTCATGAAAAATATTCATGAAATTTAAAAGAATATAATAATGTGAACATGCCAAGTAAGCTTTGAGGGCTATATGTTGCCTTTTTTTTTTTTTTTTTTTTGAAATCCAAAAATGTTACGGATCTGCAACAGGCATCTCTGGTAAAACTCTGGATGTTTTCTAGGGCGTTGTGATTAAATAGTAGTTAGAGATTCTGATTCTGGGTTCATTTGTTTTTTCTTTCTTTCAAAGCCCAAAACTTTTTGGCACCCAGAACTGGCAGAGCCGCCCATCCATTTAAAGCCTTCTATCAGATTACCAGGACCGTGTGATGTTGTCCACAAAGCTGGATACCATTTACAGCAGTTTGTATCCAGTACAAAGCTTCTCATAAATAAATAGGGCTAGAGGCATGTTTGGATGGCAGAGGGCAGCCTCCTGCCCCATTCTCACTGAAAGGTGGCCCTGGTTTAGTACAGATATGGTTTACTGGCAAAAACAAAAACAAACAAACAAAAAAAACCTGAAACAAAAAACAAAAAACAAGAAGCAAAAACGAAATAAAAACACTCGTTATCATCTAGTTAAGTGGCGGGATGTTCAGACATGAAGCATGAAGCTCAAGGAAACATTTTAGCTTAATCTTGAAGGCGAGTGATTTACTTTGTAGTGTTTCAAGGCATTTTATTTTTTTATTTTTATTTTTTGTACAGCAGAACAGCTTGTGTGCTTGGAATCACTGAGACACAAAACATCTTGTCCAAAAGACACCAAGAGAAGAAACAGAGATGAAAGGAAAGAAAAGCAGAAGGGGAGATTTTCACATGAAGCGAGAGCAATCCTCTAGGATGAGTCTAGTCACTCCTAAGGGCGAGAAGCAGAAAGAGATCCTCCTCCAAGGATATTTATTTAGATTATTTGGGGAAGTGGAGGTAGAGATCTAGAACAGGAATGTGCTGCATGAAAGAGGAATTATACCTTCTCAAACCCTGACACAGAGTACAGAGCCCTCTGGAGACGGGGCCCTAAGGGGACACACCCCAGGGAAGGACACATTCTGGGAGTGAGCAGCCTGCTTCTGATGAAGAGGCACAGACAGCTTGTCTGGAAACATGAAGTACACACTTTCCAGCAAACCCTTCCCTTGTAAAGCCTGTGTTCTCTTTTTCCACCACTGAACCAGAAGCAGGCACTTGACCTTTATATTTTGAAACTAGAAGGGCAGAGTAAGTTCAAAGGGAGACTTCTATTTCAGGGCTCAGCCTTCAAATTAACTTCACTGTATTAGAAAGATGAACAGGCAGGTGTGGGTCTAAATGTGCCCTCCTGTTAATTGTTTAAAGAATAAAGAACACAATTAATCATTCCCACCTCTTTGCCTTGCTTTCTCCAGGAAGAATAGACAGAAATATTTTAAAAGTTAATCCTTGTGTTCTGCTAAATATGTATTCAACAAATAAAAAGATCTGAAAAAAACATAGTTGGCAGTCCTCACCTTGATGATTTTTAACTTTTAAATATTATTTATACCTGAAATGTTCCTTTACACCATCCTCAGAATATGATTAACACATTCCACCTTTTGGATATGTCAAGTCTATAAATCAGGGTTGGAATTCTCAAAACATAAATAGATAGTATGTTGAAAACCACACGTCAGCATAATTATTACTTATTCATATTTCCTAGAAATTAATGTCCCCTCATGGTTATTTTTTTTGTAGCAATCAAACAAAGTTTTGATTTTAGCAGCAGAATCCCTAAGTGCCTCCTGGATGTTATGACCATTAGTCGTGGTACTTTAATGGACAACTTACAGACAATTTGCAGGAACAAGGCCACCAAGGAATCCGCCAATCTGTCTCTAGACTCCCATCCCAACTTCTTATCCTACCAATTCCCTCCCCCCCCTCCACTTCTTTCCTTCTTCCCCACTGCACCCATCCTCCCAACACACACACACACACACACACACACACACCAGCTTACTTGATATTCCCTGACCAGGCCAGGCACTCTCTTTCATAGCTACACACCTTAATTCAAGTCCTCCCTCCACTCTCCAATGACACCCCATCCCTCTGTCCTTCCAACAGTCTGTCTAAGGACCTACACATTCTTCAATTTAATATTCCTTCTTCAATGAGGCTTCTCAGAGCTGCCTCTCCCCAAATGTAATTTGAATTGCTTTTGTTTTACTTTTGCACATTCATGGCCCTCTTGCAAAACTTCACAGTGGCTGCCATGCACCTTTATTTTATGTGTGTTAGAGTGTGTGTGTGTGTGTGTGTGTGTGTGTGTGTGTATCACTACCACCAGATCCCTTAAAAATGGAAATAATGTCACAAGCCACTCTGGATATCTTCAGTGCCATGAATATAGCAGAATATCAGTAAATACACCTGGAATTATTGGAGAGGATGAAAGAAATTGCACTTACAGTTAGTTAATTCATTCGAATTGAAAAGAAACTTCAGGTTACAATACCTTATATTGACTAGTACTTTCGTATAAATGGTTTCATTTATTTTTTTTAAAGATTTATTTGTTTGAGAGCGAGAGAGAGCGGGGGGGGGGGCAGAGAGAGAGGGAGAGACAGAGTCTCAAGCAGACTCCACACTGAGTACGAGCCTGACGTGGGGCTTGATATCGTGACCCTGAGATCACAACCTGAGCTGAAACCAAGAGTTGGATGCTTAACCGACTGCGTCACCCAGGCGCCCTATAAATTGTTTCATTTAATCCCTCCAATAATCCTCTTCCCATTTCATGATAGAAATTCTCACATTTCATGTGAAAATCAGAGGGTTTAACTGGAGAATAACTGACATCTAGGACATTGATTGGCCAGATTAAACTGGAAAGACTGGATATAAAGTCCGTAGACACAGGCAGGAATATAATGCTTTCCTCAGAAACTCCCATCATGGCTAAGAAATGCATAACTAACTGCTACTGCTCTGCATTTGTGATATCCAGCACAAACACAGGCACAGCTGCCTAAGAAGGGACAGTGATCAGTTCTGCCAAGTACAAGGGGGAAAGATCTTGGATGGAATCCCTGGCCTCCTGCTCCACCTGCTCCCGCTCTGCTCCCTGAACCCTCTCACCTAAGGCAATAGTAAACAAATGGAGAAAACTAGGGTGTTTTCTAGTTCATGTGTTGAAAGTATACCTCCCCAAACCTAATGCAATGAAGCAAATACATAATCACTCTGCATTTATTTCAGTGAGGAATGGAACAGTCCCAAGAGCTGAGAGTATTCTGGGAGAGGCTAAGGCGCCCCTGACCAGGGTGCCATAGTAGAGAGTTCCACACTTAAATTAGGAAAATCTGCCATTCTCTACCGCGTCCTTAGGAAAGGGTCCTCACAAACGTCAGCGCCTCTTCTGTGCCTCTTGAGCCTCCTCATTCGACACACCTTCTGATACAGTTAACTCCACACCCGAGACTTGATCATGGGGAAAGAATCCAAAATATAGATAAAGATGCACAACATTGATCACCTTCTTTATCACAGAACAACTACAGGTAATGGAAATGTCCATCCAACAGTAGGGGGTTGGTTAAATAGAATAAGACAAAATATCACACAGTCATTGAAAATTATTTTTATAAAGCATGCTCAAGGCCTGCTAGAATTTATATTATACAGTGTTAGTTGAAAAAAATTAGAAAGCAAAAACACAGTTATGCACAATGTGTGTTCAACTGCCCTACCATATTGACTAATTTAGAGCCTGGAAAACAAGCACAATGTCCCTGGACGACAGCATATACTCTCGCCATTCTATATCCTTTCTGTTCCTCAAACCCACAAAAAGTTATGAAAGATAAATGTTTTTGTCTTTCAACTAGTATAATTAAAATAACTTTCTAAACAGAAGCACTTTGAAAATACATTCAATAAAAATGAAAAGATTTAATTTAAGTATGTCACCATCATTCCACAAGAAGTTATGTTAGGTTTATGGGTATTTTCCTTTCTTCCTTCCTTCCTTCCTTCCTTCCTTCCTTCCTTCCTTCCTTCCTTCCTTCCTTCCTTCTTTGTTCCCTCCCTCTTTCTTCCTTTTTTATCTTTTGCTTTCTATTTCTAAACTGAGCAAGTCCAGAGATTTTGAAAACTCCACTAGTGGTAGATATAATAGAAAAGTATCATCTTCCAGATCTGTCAGCCAAGTTATTTTTAGCACCTTCCCTCTTTTCTTCTGTGTCTCTGAGAGTTAAACTGACCTTTGTTTATGTAAAAGGATCTCAATACCAGTGTGTCACCAGTACCAACATGCTTGTTCTACTAGAGCTTTCCCCTAGGTGTGAGGTTAAACAAAATCCAAAATCATTATCTTTGATGCCCTGGGCAATGTGATGTCATCTTTCTCCTAAGGGGTTTATCTTTTTCTACTTTGTTTTGAATTCCTTTCCCTGAAAGACTGTCCTATTTTTATAGGTCATACCTATTTTGTGGAGAAGTTTGCTTCTCCAAAAACAAAAATTTCATTTCATTATCTTCATGATTCCACCACTTTTTAAGGACACACAAAATGCTGATTTTTCTCAAGGCTACTGTTGTAATAGGGATAAAATTTATATGTTCCTAGCAGTTACCATGATACAAGCAAAGAAACGATTACACTGACTTGTTTGCCTGAGATGCTTAGGTAGATATTTTGACAACATAGAATATTTTCCATCATGTTAAAAAAGGAAAACCTGGGTGGGTGAACACAGGTCACTTCTATAGTTGTCAGGAAAAACGTCACTATCAGTGATTAAAAATAACTTACTGTTTTTAATCAACTTAATCAGCACTGACATTCACATTGTCACTTAATTTACAATCACTGGCCTCTCCCTGATGCCAGGCACTACTGTAGAGTATATAATGGTGACAAAGTTAGCACAGGGTCTACTTCAGGGAGAGAACAGTCTCAAGGGGGAGGGAGAAGAACCAACTTAAATCAATAAAACCACTACTGGTACAATCTTTTTGCTAGATCCCTTGTTTTGAAAGTGTGAGCTTCTTCCCATGGGATTGATATATAGGGAGCTATTGGAGCATAAAGACCATAAGACGAGGTTTGTCTTGCTTATGGGCAACACTATGTGCAAGGAACACTGAGTGAACACAGAAAAGCCGCCCGTGGCTGAGCCAGGTCAACCAGAAAAACAAATGCACACTCACACACCTTGAGTATCTACCTGCTCCCTTGGCCACCCCCTGATTAGGAGCGGCCACCCCCTGATTAGGAGCTGCCACCCACAACTAACATCACACTTCCCTTCCGCATCAAACTACCTCTTTCCACCACTTGGCAACAACACAGAAGCCGCACACAGACCTCTAACTCCACTTCCACAAGCAAACACTGACCTCCAGGTGGCAAAGTGCCATCACGCTTCTGGCATTTATTCACGTCGCTTACTCATTTAACAAATGTAAAGTAGGGTAGCATTTTTATTTGGATTCTATCTTCCTTTTAATGTGTCACTGACAGTCTTGAGTATTGTGCTCTCACCCCTTTCCCCATAAGCCCTGTGGTGTTAATGGTGATTTTGCATAGTGCCTTTTGGCACAACGAAGGCTAGTAATCGCTGTTTGGAAGGAAAGATGTTAAGGAGGTAAGACAGAGAAGAACAGGGAGATCTACTTGTATGGTCAGGTCAGGGAAGGCCTTTCTCAAAAGATGACCTTGAATGAAAACCTAAAGGACACAGAGTCACCAATGCTGGGTAGGTGGGTGTCTAGAGAAGATGGAGAAACCGGCAGAAATCAAAGGCCCTGAAAAAGTGTGAGGCTGGAAGCCCCGGGGAGACCAGAGGGCCAGGTGGTAAAGAGGAAGCCAGGAGGCTGGAGTTGGGCAGAGTTGGGTCCCAGCCTGGTTGTGAAGGCCTCAGTGAAGTGGCAGACATCCACTGAGATGGAATGAGAAGCCCTCAGGGCTCTAACAAGGGAGCAGCCAGATTGTGCCCTTCTGTTAGGGGCCTCTAGTGGCACACGGTGAAGTCACCAAAAGGAAGTGGGCATCAGGGAGCCCAGTGAACCTACAAACAGAAGTTGCTTTTTTCTTGGACACATAGTGACGTATTCCAGAAATGGACTGGAGAAAGTCTTCTGAGTGATGCAATGTTATGAGGCTATAAAAGGAGAAATCAAGGATGCAGGGATAAGCTACCCGATCATCTCTGGTGGCATCAACACATATCCTAACAAACACCACTGCCATCAGTCCTCCCTAAGAGCTTTGATCATGTGCTATGTGCTTTACATACATGAACTCCTTCCATCTCAAGCACAGAGAGGGGATGTTGCTTTGTGTCATGCGTCTAGAAAGTAATAGCATGGGAATGAAAATCTGTTGGCCTCTGGAGAGCCCAATCTTCTGCTCCCTCATGTACATGTGCACAGAGTGAGGAGGGCATGCGCAAAGTTGTCAAAGCTGGCTCTGTGCCCACTTTCCTGTGGTGTGGTAACATATAAATAGACATATTTTACCACTTTCCTCTCTTATCCAAATAGAATGTTCTCTTCTGGTTGACTAGAGACAGGTACTAAATGACAGTGTGCCATTGTAGGAAAAAAGAATTGATGGTTATAAAAATGGGTCCCTTTCCCCCTGAAAGCATGATGTTTTGCAAAGAAGCTAGGATAAAGGAGGGGGTGTTTGGACACGACATCTGGTCTATTTCTTCAGGCTAACATAGCTTCAAGGTGAGATACCTGCCATCATTACTATCTCCATGTCCATTAGGCAAACATTTACTTTGTGCTGGTCTAAAATATGACTTACCAATATGTTAGGAAGAAAACCAAAGAAGCCAACAGGTGAATCTCCCCACAAAAGTCCAAAGTGCACTATTTACACACAGCATTCTATCTTTCAAGACAGAAGAGAAGGCTCCCCTCCCATATGTCAGTGTACCAGGTGCATTTAGACCTTCTTTAAAGGGAAGAACAAAAAATAATCAGGAAATCTCTTAAAATAATAGCCATAAAGAAGGAGATTGAAACATAGTGGAAATGTGTCCAATTCTAACATTTGAGGTGAATGTGCCCACCCCCACTGATTTGTCTGCCATTGAGCACTCTATTTCAAGGGACAATGACCTGGCAAGAAAGAGAAATGATGGGCAATAAGTGGACCCAACCAGGGAATGCTAGACTCCGAGGACAGCAGCTGAACAATGGATGCAGACATGGGCTTTTCCCAACACACATGCCCACTGGGCCCATGCCACAGCCGACAGTGGCATGGAGTGCTACAGAAGGAAAGCTACCCACTAAACGGTGCAAGCACGGCCTGGCCCATCTGTCATAAACATTAGGTCCAAAGGCCACAGGTGCAGACGGTACTAAAAAGTAAAAATTACACTAGGGCTGAGGCCACTTGATAGAACAGGAAGAAGCAAAATCTAGGATTGGTTTCCAATCAATAAATGAGCTAACAACAGTCTATTCATCTTTAGCACCTGTTGTTTCTTCCTCTCTGGTTCACCATGAATAAAACAGTTTTATTTATAAAAGATGTTGTGTGTACCCAGGACCAGCCTTTTGCCTATTGTGAACTAGGCAAAGTTTGTCTTTGGTGTCCTCCCTGGCCAGCTGGCCAATGCTACTTCCTTTCTCTCCCAGCAGGTGTCAGGGCCCCCTTCCTGCGGGCAAAACACCCGCCCAGAGCCTTCTCTCATTCTTCTGATTTCACAAATGTTTCTTTAACACCTAGAATGCAAATCACCACACTAAACACGAGGCGAGAGGTTGAAAGAACTGTAAATACAGCCATCGCCCATCGCTGACACACTAATGAGAGATGCAAACACAGACACTGGTAAGCAAAGCACACACATTTTTAGTGGTCTAATAGAAGTGCAATAAAATGGCCGTGAAACCCTGGAGGAAAGAAAGTCAATTCCAAATGGTGAAATTCAAAAAACCCTAGGGAAGAAGTAGAATGTGAACTATGGCTTGAAGAATGGGAAGGACTGGGAAGGATCATGACTGGCAGAAAGATGAGGAAGGGCGCTCCAGTGGAGGGAAGGGTAAGAAGCAAGGACATAAAATTTGGAGGGCTTAGGTAGTGGTAGAGAGGCAAAGGACCACAGCTGTTTTGAATTCTGGGTCCACCAGAGACTAGCTGTTTGAACATAAAAAATTAACTTCTCTGAGCCTTAATTTCCTCATCTGCAAAATTAAAATGCACTCAACACACGTTTATTAAGGATGTTACATGGGCCAACCTCTGTGGTGGGTGTTGCGGGTACAACTGAATTAAGAATATCTACCTCAGAGGGTTTATGTTAGGATTTAAGAAGATGTATGTGAAGAACTTAGCAGAGTACCTACCAAAGAGTAATTAAATAAATAGCTACTGATGCCTATGGAGGTTGTGCTGGTGGTGATGACAATGGAGGTGGTGAGGATGGAGGCGGTGATAGTGGAGGAGGGTGGTGGCAGAGGTGGTAAAGTGGGTGGAGGCACAGTGGGGGGCGGTGGTGGAGGTGATAAGGATGGTAAAGGAGGTGAAGTGGGTGGTGACAAAAACCTTTCAGAATCTGTGATAGGGGAGGGAAATGCCGAGGAGGCGAGTCATGTGGGGCAGCATTGCAGTCCTGAACAAGTTGCCTCAAATGCATTTTCAATTTGTAAATCCCATTTTCTACTGACTTACCATGTGAAACTGGAGATCTTTCTTCCTCTAGGAAAAAAAAAAACTTATTCCAGAACAAAACAAAATCACACCCAGGAGGGCACTAATTTTACATATTTAAGGGAAATGAAAAAAAAATCACAAAACCATTAATAATACTTCTGATCTAATGCACACCTCTATATACTCATACTGTGTAGCACTCTCTCTCTACCTACTCAGAACAGAGGTCATAGGCTACTGCCAAAACAGTATAAATATAATCCCCATCAGATCATTCTCCTGCCCCCAAATCTTCACTGCACCCATTAATGCCTGATATCCTCCACCATAATGTCCCAAAGGCACCGCTTCCCTCCCCTAACCTCAGCAAAGGGCATCGCAGTCTAGCCACAAACATGGGCATCCTCGTCCCTTACCTGCAGCCATTCCCTTGGTAACCTCTGTCAATTTTACCTATCAAATCCTCCTTTTGTGGGTGGTTGAGTTTTGAGTCTTGCTATAATTGGCCTTCCCTCCTTCAATCTCCTGAATATGAAAAAGAAATTCCTTTAGAAAAACTTCAGAATGTAGATTGGGAAGGTGAAGGTAGGGAGTAATCCTCAAAACCTACAGAAAAATGTCTTCAGAATATTCTTGGGTCATATCTCACATCTCGTGAGAATTCCAGACTAATCATCCATTCTTTCCCTACTCCAGCCTGAGCTGGCTCTTTTCAGAGTCTAGCTCCCTCTTCAACCTTCTCTTTCCTTTACTTCACTTCTCAGAGGTGTTTTGATTTTTGTATTTTTGAATTCCTATGCCCTTCCAGCTCTGCAAGAGGAAAGAATGTCCCTACAAGGCTTACCTTCTTCAAACACTGGGAGAGGGGAAGTCAGAACGCTAAATTTACATCTAGTAATTTTATTCCTGAAACAGTATGGCGGTTCCTCAAAAAATTAAAAATAAAAATGCCACATGATCCAGTACTTCCACTACTGGGTATTTACCCACAGAAAACAAAAAACACTAATTCAAAAAGATATCTGCAACCCCCATGTTTATTGCAGGATTGTTTACAATAGTCAAGATATGGAAACAACCCAAATGCCCATTGCTAGATGAATGGATAAAGAAGATGTGATGTGTATACATACAATAGAATGATTACTCAGCCGTAAAAAAAGAATTAAATCCTGCCATTTGCAACAACATGAATGGATCTTGAGGATATTATGCTAAGAGAAATAAGTCAGACAAAGACAAATATTATATGATTTCACTTACATGCCAAATCTAAAGAACAAAATGAATGAACAAATAAAAGGCAGAATTAGACCTATAAATACAGAGAACAAACTGGTGGTTGCCAGAGGGGAGGGGGGTAAGGGATAGGCAGAATGACTGAAAGGGAGTGGGAGGTATAGGCTTCCAGTTATGGAATGAATATTCACAAGGATAAAGGTACAGCACAGGGAATATAGTCAGTGGTATTATAATAGGGTTGTTGTGGTGACAGATGGTAACTACACATGTGTGCTGAGCTTACATAAGGTATAAAGTTGCTGAATCACTATGTTGTACACCTGAAACTAATGTAACACTGTGTATCAACTATACTTTAATTAGAAAAATGTAATTTTTTAAACTTAACAAAAAAAAAATACCCATTCGGGCGCCTGGGTGGCTCAGTTGGTTAAGCGACTGCCTTCGGCTCAGGTCATGATCCTGGAGTCCCAGGATGGAGTCCCGCATCGGGCTCCCTGCTCGGCAGGGAGTCTGCTTCTCCCTCTGACCCTCCTCCCTCTCATGCTCTCTGTCTCTCATTCTCTCTCTCAAATAAATAAATAAAATCTTTAAAAAAAAAAAAAGACCCATGAAACAAACAAAAAAAATGATAGGCTTAAAAAGATAAATGAACAAATTCACACACACACACACACACACCACACAATTATTCTTGTCCCAAAACTAACATGGGGGCAACCCAGCATTTAATGCACTGTCAGTGCGCTTGACTGCATGCCTCATCCACAGGCTTGTTTCCCCTCCAAGTAGGAGAAAACTTCTGTAAGCAAAGGGCCTAGAGAATACTGCTAAACGAGTGAAAATTGTACCTTTCCCCAAACCAGTCCTCTGTGCTTGGTATAAACTGTTGGCTTTTAAAAATGAACATGCTGGTCAACTGAAGGGAAAAGAATCTAAAGAAATATGATAGTGGCAATGACTCAGGACCCAGAGTGGATTAGCACAGAGAGGGGAATACGAAGCAAGGGGGACGGAAACTTTGTAAAGTGAATCACAGGGCAAGTCTGTCGTTTGAAAATGCTGTCAGATCAAATTTCTAACTATGGATGTCACAGGGTGTCCTGGCTGGGTGGGAGCGGGACTTCAAATTCTTCCAGCCAGTGGGGACCATCACCACCATGTACCCTGTACTTTCAACCAACAGCAATTCACTAAGCACCTACTATATGTCCAGGACTGTTCTAAGGGCTGGGCCAGAGCAATGAACAAAAGAGACCCAAATTTACTAAGCAAATAAACAACAAAGATGAACAAAACATATGTATTAAATTCAAGAAGGAGAAGAGCTTTAGAGAGCAGGGAAAGGAAACAGCCAGTGGGGGCAGTTGGTAAGAATAGGGGTAGAAGGGTTCAGTTTCGTTGGGTGGTCTGGGAAGACGTTCATGTGAGGATAACATTTCAGTCAGGAAATGAGGGAGCAACAGAGCCATCGAGATATCTAGGGATGATCCCAGCACCTCATGAGTAGGCCTGGACTGTGGCTCAGGCATGCCTGAACCACACGTGATGAATGTCAAGATCAACAGTAGAGAGAAGCCAGATTACAGAGACTGTGGTCCATGAGAAGAAGCCATCCTGAGGGAGGGAAGAGACTGACATGCAAACTGGAATTCAAACAGGAGAACCCCGAGAAGCATTGCGACTATTTCAGATCCTGCCTGGCGACTAGCCAGACCTATGCTGGAGGATGAGTGTGCCTGGAATGACAGTATTCTCTATTATTCTGGAATTCAAGCAAACTTGAGGAAATAGACCAAGAAACTAAGCCTATGAAACTAAATTTATGAAGACCTTTTACCAAATTACTGAAAATGGTGAGATGCTTATGGAAGTAGAAAAGTATGCCAAATATACAGAATATGAATACCTATAATATGTACATATACAGAAAATGGGCACAAATGAAAATAAAATGGTAAACAGAATTTCTAACTCTTAGTACGGTTTTAAGGGACTCATACATCCACAACTTCAAAAAGGAAATGATGTATCGCTTGGCAAATTACAAACACAAAAAGACAGAGACTCTGGGGAGCAGAGCAGAATTTTCCCTCCTAACAGACACCAGACATAGTCACCTAAGGAAACAGGTTCTAGTCTAACATTTTATTTAATTCATCTAGTGGTAACTGTACATCTTTTGATAGTGTAATGGTTTGATAATCAGTTTGGCTTTCAGATAAATTATATTGATTTACCAGTTTTGAACAGCATCTACTATTACCTTGTTACGAACAATGAATATTCCCCCTTATCTTTCCTCTGATTTTCTCCTGTCCTCTGAACTCTCCATGTTTATTAATAATTGTATTATGTTGATCTAAGTTTAAAGCACCTCTATTTCTGTGAACTCCATTTTCATAGGGGGTTCATCTTCACTCTCTTTAAAGGGATGCTCACCTCTATCCCTTCACTCCCAGCTGAACAGCTGACCTTTATAACCAGATATTCTTGGGGCGCCTGGGTGGCTCAGTCGTTAAGCGTCTGCCTTCGGCTCAGGTCATGATTCCAGGTCCTGGGATCGAGCCCCACATCGAGCCCCGCATCGGGCTCCCTGCTCCGCGGGAAGCCTGCTTCTCCCTCTCCCACTCCCCCTGCTTGTGTTCCCTCTCTCGCTGTGTCTCTCTCTCTGTCAAATAAATAAATAAAAATCTTTAATAAAAAATAAATAAATAAAAAATATAACCAGATATTCTTCATGAACAGCTTAAAGGAACTAATTTCCCTAGTTCATGAAACTTTAATGTGTTTATTTGTTATATGTATTATGTGAATAACAACATGGCTAGGTATTTAAATTCTTGAGTTCTACTTTCCCTAAAACTTTCTTTATTGCCTTTTCCTTGAATCATACTACAAAGAAGTCCAAGGACAGTCAAATTTTATTTTATGTATATATTTGTTCTTTCTTTATTGCAGGAAATTTTTCTCCTATCATACACACACACACACACACACACACACACACACACACATATATATATATATGACAGCATTATTCCAATTTTGTGTCAGCACTGCCTGCCCTCCACTTTAATTTTATTTGGCTAATTACTTCTGTCTCCCCTCCTCCCTTTTTTCTGCATTCAAAGGAATTGTGTCAAATATCTCCTCTGTCACCCATCTGGTTTTCAAATAAATTGCTATTCTGTTTCTTGATTATTCTAATGTATTTATCAGTCCTTTGGTGGTATTTTTAGATCTTCAATTTGTTTTTAACACCAGAATCTGTTACCATTAAGTTAATTATGTGTATTTGTTAATCGATTTTGTTTCATTGAATAATGATCTATTTAAGTTTTTTTTATTTTACTCAAAAAATTAAAAACTATCTTTATACGTATCAAAATTACACATTTACATAGTCTGGATAATGTCAGAAAGGGTTTCATTTTTTTTTTTTTAAATAAAAGTGCCTTGTGTCCGTTCTTCCAACCCTCTTCAGATGTAGCTATTTTTCCTTCTACTTAACTCTTTTGTTTTTTTACCTACATGTTTTTAAATCATATGCTTGAACTGATTTTATTTTCATCCATTAACTATGGAAAATCCACTTTGGATTTAAGATTTAGCTTTCCTTTCCCCTCTTCCACCCAGTACATGCAAGATCCTACCCCCATCCTCTGAGATAATTTTACCATAATTTTTCCCGTAATTGTCCATTCATAATTCTGAATGGTCATACTAATGTCGTAATTCAGGGTTGAGAATGCAGCAATTATGATTGGTTTACCTGTTTACTCAACTTTGTGTTTTCCTGGAGAAGCAGAATAGAATAGTGGCTAAGTGCATACGTTGAGTATTAAATGTCAACTACAACACTCACTGGCTTTGAAATGTTGTTTCAGTTACTTAACCTACTTGTGCTTCTATTTCCTCGTATGTAAAATTCGGACAACAGCAGCTACCACAGAACAAGTTCACAGAGATGAAATGTTTAGAGGAGTCCCTTGCACATGCTAGCTGTGATTGTGCATTACTATCAGGGATGGACTTCCTGAACGCTTTGAAGCTTTAAGCTTCAAGGCTCCTCACCTTTAAAGGCCCAGGAAGGCCCTCAGAAAGATCCTGGTGATGCGTTCACATGCTTATATGTTTTTTGTAAAATTTGAAAAAATAAGGGGGTGCCTGGTTGGCTCAGTCCGTTAAGCATCTGATTCGGCTCAGGTCATGATCTCAGGATCCTAGGATAGAGTTCCACATCGGGCTCCCTGCTCAGCAGGGAGTCTGCTTCTCCCTCTCCCCCTGTGATCTCTCTCACTCTCTCTCAAATAAATAAATAAAAATCTTTTTAAAATTTTTGAAAAAATAAAATAGTGTAACCATAATTGATTAGCACCATCATCTCTGACACTCCAACTTCCCTTCCATCTCACTTCCTCCCCACACGAGAGTTTTTATTTTGCTATCATATGTTTTATTTTCCAGAGTTCTCTTGTTCTCTAAATGTCTTGCTTCATAATTGTATCTCTGGAAATATTAATAATAGTCTATTTTTTTTAAGTTTCTTTTCTCTTTGTTACTTCCATCTCCTCTAAGCTGCTTGCTCCATTTGCTAGTTTTGCTTAGGGGCTTTCTTCATTTCTTTCTTAGCTGTTGATATTTAAGACTAAGGGACTGAAAGGCTGAGTGGGGCTTGTTAAACTGTGAGCTGTGGGGCAGCTGGTCCTCCATTGTCAGTATCCACAGGATCTTTCTTCTCTAGCTCTTCAGCTGGTCCCATATCTTTCTGGATCTGAAAGGCCTGACTGCTAGTATTGTAGGAGCTAAGTGAGAGAAGATAGTGTCTCAGCCTCCAGAATGCAAATATCCACTTGATCTACTTGACTTCAATGTATACAAACTCAAGTGCAACTTGGGTCCTTTGTGAGAGAGATCCTTTTGCATTATCAGCTTCAAAAAATAAACCCCATTAGGGGTTAGTGTCCAGGCCGTACAGCTTGAAAGAGGGAATACTGGAGGTACCACTCTATTATATAGACTTGCAATTGGAGCCCCTTATTTAAGCTCTCCTCTTTCATTCTCCACTTGTAAAATCACCAAGCACTCCCAATTTCTGAGCCTTTGAAGGATTTTGCTTTAGGTGAGCTCTCAACTTTTCACCCACTGGTTTAGAATTTAGATTTGAGGGGAATTTATCACATTATTCACCTCGGACTCATCTATGTCCTAGACTCTAAAAATTTTTAAATTTCTCATTATTTCAGTGGGGGTCTGAAGGAAAGCAAAAGTAGATGTATGTGTACAAGTCACCACCTTTGCCCAGAAACCCTCCAGAATGGATTTCAGAAATACCTCATTTCTTACGTGTTATATTCCATGTTAGTCCACTTCTCTTTCCTTCCCATCCTATCTCATTCTCTCTTTCCTCTTCTCCTTTTTGTAATATTTTGCTTGGTCATCACAGCATTTCCTTTCATTGTATATTTATTGAACTATATGGTGTTCTCAAGATCTTTTGTGTTTTTAAGATAGTTTGGATAAATTCTCCTCTACTTACCATGCACCCTACTGTCTCTGACACCTGCCTATCTGTCCCCAGAGCTTAGGTTCCATAGTTGGTTATTTCTTATTCTAGTGCTTCTGTTTGACTGAGCAGCATTAGGGAGGGGTTGGAAGGAGTTGTCCCCTAGGTCTGGGCAGGCATGGCTGGTGGAGTAGGATTCTATATTTAAAAATCCTGAATCAATGTTTGGTCTGCATCCTGAGAGGCACACTGCATCATTCCCCCTAGTTCAGTGCAGCCTCAAGATACACAGTCCGCTCCAGGCATTCGCTTGCCCCATTTCAGGCTTTTGCCCCAGGCACCTTCCTCATCAGTGGGAAATTAAGACAGGAAAATGCATGGGTTGAGGAGCTGGGTTGTTAGTATATAGCAAGGGAGAAGGACTTCACATGGGGATCCTCTGTCCTTCATCCCTTGGGCTCCTGCTACCTAAAGAATTGTTTCTTCTTTTTACTTTTGTCTTCCATTCTGCTAAATCTCTATTATTTGCTAAGATAAAGATTAGCTTTGGATGATTCTAATCTTTCTGCCTTCCTTCCGATTTTTCTTTTCAGCCTAGAAAAAGCATTGAAGTTCAGTTCTCAAGAGTCATCCACATCTTTCCTATGGCATTTATACACCCATTAAGACTTCTCTCCAAGCTGGGCAAAGGTAAAAAGATTTTTCAGATTTTCATTCACTACCTCTCCTTGCTCAAATGCTAGAGTGAGATGGAGTCTTGTTTCTTTCCCTGCTTTCTGGTTTCTTTTTTTAAAAGATTTTATTTATTTATTTGAGAGAGAGTGTGTGAGAGAGAGAGCACGAGCAGGGGGGAGGGGCAGAGGAAGAGGGAGAAGCAGACTCCCCACTGAGCAGGGAGCCCTAAGCGGGGCTCCATCCCAGGATTCCAGGATCATTACCTGAGCCAAGGGCAGATGCTTAACCAACTGAGCCACCCAGGCACCCCTCCTGCTTTCTAGTTTCAAAGTTTAAAAACTAACCATAAGGTTGTGTATGATTTCTTCTGGGTTTTTTTTTTTCTTTTAAGATTTTTTTTTTATTATGTTATGTTAATCACCATACATTACATCATTAGTTTTTGATGTAGTGTTCCATGATTCATTGTTTGTGCATAACACCCAGTGCTCCATGCAGAACGTGCCCTCTTTAATACCCATCACCAGGCTAACCCATCCTCCCACCCCCTAAAAACCATCCATAAGGTTGTGTATGATTTCTTCTGTTTTTTTTTTTAAGCTTTTTTTTTTTTTTTTTTTTGTATTTTTTATGCTTCATTCTATTATCTTACTGTGAACAGCCCCAAAGATACTTTAAGGATTAATTTTTTAATATTTTCTTCCTGAAAATGTTACCAACTGGTTTTTTGCTACTCAGTTTCCTCATCTATAAAATGTGGACATAATAGCATGTACATAATGGAAATGTTGTGAGGATCTAATGAAATAAGTACTGTAAGACACTGCATGTGATCCTAAACTAACAGTAAAACTACACACTACACTAGAGTCTAAGTGCAGGAGATACTGTGTCTGTCTAGACTAATAGTAAACCACTCAATAAAGGAGCTCAAAAAGAAAAGTACAACCATCTGGCAACCATCATAATGATAACTGATATAGGCAAGAATCATCAATACATGAAAACTAGTGAGATAAAAATCGGATAAGAAACAGAATCATAGTCTCCTGAGCTATTAATACTTAAAAAGGGAAAAATAGTAACTCTGTTATGAAGAACTTTGACAGATACCACCGTAGCCAACTGAACAAACCAGTAATGAGACCAATTAATATTCATGCCTCCTGACATGATACACTAAGAAGAACACAATATCACTTCCATGATGTTCCTGCCAAAAATGGGTAACTTGAATCAAATCATGAGGAAACATCAGACAAACCCAAACTGAGGTACATTTTGCAGCATAATTGGCCTCTACTCCTCCAACATGTCAGGGTTACGACCGATATAGACTGAGGAAATATTCTTGATTAAAAGACTAAAGACATATGACAAATACAATACATAATCCTGGATTGAATTCTGGATAACATTTTTTTAAGATTTTATTTACTTATTTGACAGAGAGCGAGCACGAGAGAGTGGCAGAGGCAGAGGGAGAAGCAGGCTCCCTGCTGAGCAAGGAGCCGGATGCAGGACTCGATCCCAGAACCCTGGGATCATGACCTGAGCCGAAGGCAGATGCTTAAACGACTGAGCCACCCAGGCATCCCAGAATTCTGGATAATTTTTTTTTTGCCATCATGGACATTTTCGGGATAACTGTCAAATTTGAAATAAGTGTATAGAGTCTATCACTGTTGATGTCATGATTTGGATATCGCATTGTGCAAAGTTAAGATGATGTGTATGTGTTTAAGAATATACACTATGGTACTTAGCAAAAAAGGGGCGTCATGTCAGGTCTTATCACAACATCTTGTCACAAACATTTCATGAAAAAATAATATGTAATATATATGTGTATGTGTTTGTGTGTATATATACACATAAATAGAGAAAGAGACAGAGAAAGCAAACTCAGCAAAATGTTAACAATTAGAAAATCTTGGTGAAGGGTATTCTGGAATTCTTTGACATTTACAACTTTAGTACTTACAACTTTTTCTGAGTTTAACATCATTTCAAAATAAGTTATGAAGCATCAGTACTAAAGCATAACCTCCCTAGAGACAAGTCTGTTTCTGAAGCAGCAGTGAGGAAAGCTATGGTTTGGGATTTAAATTCCAACTCCAACACTTACTAGTTTTAGGATTTTGAAAAATTTCCCTTACTTCTCTGAAAGGCTCAGTTTCATCACCTGTACAATGGACATAATAATAATAATAACCTCGAAGGGCTCTCGAGAGAACTCAGTGAAAGAACACATTCAGATGAGACCGATGCCTGACGTATTAGAGGGCTCAGACACTTGTCAGAAAGAATGAATGACCATTCACTGCAGAGACGAAAGGAATTCAGGCATTTGCAAGCCCATGAAGCAAATATTCCGATCATTCCTCTTCTGGTTTCATAGCATCCTAACATTTAAGAGATGCAGAGCAGGTGATGTGAGGGACACAGAAGGAAGAAAAGGAAGATGAAACAAGGTACGATCCCTAAAGGTCATCATTCTGTTTTCATCAACCCACCTGAGTGGAAGACACTAAGCAGAGCAGTGGAACGAGGTGGCCAGCCAGCTCCATTTTCCCCTCATTGTCCCGCATTTTGAGAACTTCTACTCATCTTTTGATATTTATACCACTTTTCTCTATTTTCCATTGACATAATGAATACCAACTTATGTTTAATTTTTAATCAAAGTTAAAAGCAAAGCAAAGCTCAAGACATCTTACTGATATGCTTAAATGCCTAGACTCTTTTCTATAAGATACAAAGTATAAGTGTGTACATATTTAAAAAAAAAAGGTTTCTTCAGGATCTTCCAAGTACTCAAAACAACATGTAACCTATAACTTTATCTTACCTGTTCCAGACCCAGTTACTATTTTACTAGTTGATATATTACTGCTTCAGAACCACAACATTGTTTATGCCTTTTGAACAAGCTGATAAAAAGAAACATTTGCTTAAGGTTCCCATCAATGAATGCAGAGCTTAGACTAGTCTTTAGTTTATACAAACGTTCTGCTTATTAATTCAGAATATTCATTCAGTTATTGAAATATGACAAAACTGTCCAGTGAGAGACTGATTCTCTATTATACATATTAGCTTTGCACAAAAATCCTTTGGCTCACGAATAACTGCCCCCCTGTCTAAGGATTTATAGACCTCTTTGAATTTTTTAAACTGCAATTTAGGTATGAAAACTCTATCATCAATGCTCATCAATGTACAGATAGATTATAAATTATCAAAATAAGTTCCTTCTGATTAGGAGCTCTCCAGCTAGATTTCAGCTTCAGAAATTCTAAAACAACCTATGTTCAGTCCAGTCCATGCCAACATCCACAGCATCCTTTTTAATTAAAAGCCAGTGATATGACTCAATGCTACCTGTTTCATTGATCCTGTTATATTCCTCTTTTGGTCAGAGTTCTCTTTTCCGGATTTAAACTTTTATGAAAACAAATAGCAAATATTTATTCAAATTGATCACCATTATTTCACACCCTGAAAACTACATTTCCTACTATAAAATTACATTTATCTACATTAATTTTAACAAACCAAGGATTATTCAAAGTGATAATCACAGTGGTAACTGTAGCTGGTAGAAGGGCTGGTAGCTAAAGTGACTTTACATATTTGTATATATATATATATATACATATATATATATAGACACATATATACATATATAGTTTCATATGCATATATATTTACATACTTTCATATATATAATCCTTACTAAAATTACTTACAGACCCCAAACAAAAAATTTTTAAAAATCTGCTTACTTGGACACATTTCAATGGGATGTTCATGTCCCAATGAGTGTATGGAACAGAATAAAATATAACAATACTGGAAGAAAGGAATGGTGGGGATGGGGAAAAGGGTGGCCAGCCCTGCTTTTATGCCCAGATATAGATGACAGATGATTGTTGAGGCTCTCTAGACTTTGAGTTCAATGTGGAGCCAACAGGGAGACCTCTGCAGAAGCCCAGTACTTAGAGAGCAATCTGCTCTGACTTAAATAGTTCCACCAGTGGGGTTTGCAGACTATATATTATATTGCCTTATTTGTCAATTGATCCCATCAGTAGTCAATCAGGTGTGAAAACAAGAACCAAGGTAAAGAAAAAAAATGAAATTCTAACTGTTCTGTCTACTTGTCACCCTGAAAAGCTTTAGAGGAGGTGAAATGTTCTATTTTAAATAAAACACAGAATGTAATCAACATTAAACAGGAACCTTTTACAGACCACAGAATCAATGATTCCAATTTCTCCCTCCCTCTCTGCTCTCTGGAACAATTCAGGTTGTAATTATAAAACCCTCCCTCTAAGCAAAGTGGGACAAGACCCTCTAAAAAATAAAGTAAATAAATAAAATCTTAAAATACATATGTATAAAAAAAGACCCTCTACTCATGGCTTCAGGCTGGGTTAAAGTGAAACTCGATCTAACACAGAGACCCTCTAAGGTCAGTGTGCATGGGTCAGCTGGGATCCCAAGACACCACTGACAGATTCAGAGCTGGTAGTTCCCTGGTGGACCAGTAATCTGTACTTGAAGAAGTTGTTGGGGTGACTTAGGGTAAGAGTTTGGGGCTCTACCTTCAGGTGTCTGCCCAGGAACTGTGAGGAGGAGTGAAGCAGAACCCAGAACACAGGATGTTGATATGATCTTCCACCCAAAATTAATATGAAAGCTTGACAAAGCCAACCTGCCGGCAGCCAACTCTTAACATCCAAGTGGGTATTTTTGTGAAATCCATCCATCTCTTCACCAAACCATTCACATTAGCCTATTACATGAAGTCTTTGGTGTTCTTCCTTTTGCTATACACATTACTCATACTGGGAAGTGAAATGAGCTGAGAGTTCAAGGGCACTTTTGACTGGAACCAGATGAATTGTTGCAGTTGCCTGGGAAACCTTTGAAGACAACAATACTTGATACGTCAAATATCTGAAGTCAATTTGAGCCAAAGTCATTTAGAAGGTAAATCCAAGAAAGCTAATAGCATAAGAGGGACACTTGGCTTGTAAAAGTAGTTCCAATTTGTTATGTGCTCATGAACTTTTGAAAAGAGGAAAGTGTTTTATAATCGTAATTAGCCTATAAGAATAATAATCTTAAATGCTAACTTTCAAATTACAGGATTCAGCATGAAGACATTTAGAGTCCCTAAACATTTATGCATAGACAATTAAACTAGGGTTTTTATAACAGCCTTGTAACAAAATATAACACATTTTCGTAAAATTGTCCCTCTAAGTTCTTTGGACCCTGTTCCAGTCTAATATGTCTCCCCCCCCCCCCCCCAGATTTCCAGTGTAAAACGTATGTCAAATACTGAGTAGCACATTGGGTTTTTTTTAATAAAATGTAAAATGTTTGCTGTAGTAAGTTTAAGGGGAAAAAATTTAACAAGCAGAACGATGTGCTATTAGGTTTTTTTGCTTGTTTGTTTTTTATAGGCTACTGACATAACATGTTTGTTTTTTACACAGTGTGCTATTATTTTGCAATGAGGAAATGCGGATTGAATGGGAATCTTTCTAAGTTGTATTTTGCTTCAAATGCTGAGTTTGGTAAGGGTTGTTGCATGAATCTAAATTTATAATTTTTCCAATATTTTTCAACAGAAAATCACCCTGAAAAGCCTTATAATGAAAATTTGCACACATGGCTGGTATTTGCATTCACATAGTCTTTTTGTGATAAAATAAATCAAAAGGAAAATCAAAGTGCAAACGCCTCAGAGGTCCACAAGGAAATCACATTTTTTCCTCACACCCCAACACTTTCATGATGAGAAACTTATTTAGGGATTCACATGTTTGAGGCTTTTTAAAAATTAGTTTAGAAGTCTATGATTTGGGTGGGAGGCTCTGTCCCAAAAGTACTAATTGTATGCAGATTTTTTTCACTTTAGATTTTTAGATATTTGGAAACGCCTCTGAGTTCATTGCTCTGCGCTGCCCTCTGCTGGTGATTTCCTATAAATGGTTTCAGGAAACAATCCAGCAAAGCTGTAGCTTCTACCAGCCCACATCGCTACCCAATTTCATAAATTCATTGTTCAAGGGGCTCTATTTCTTACACAGTGATGGACATAGCTGTATTTTAATTTAAAATATTTAAATAAATAATTACGGTAAAACTTTTTTTAAGTTCAGAATCTCAATTTAATTTTTATTTCATGCTGGCGATGAAGCTTTTCCCCAAGAATAACTCATATAGTCACAAATTAATGACACTATTTCACCTAAAAAGTTTGGCAATAAAGTAAGGAAAACACTATGTTACTTTGAGTTTATTTAATCTGGGATGACTTTAGAAGGAATGGTACAATGTTAAAAATCAGCTACCTTAACATGACTATATTATAGGAGAAGAATCACTTCTTTTGCATTACTCATTCAAAGTTGATCTAAAAGGAACCATTCTAGTTAATTTGACAGCAATTTATCTGAAATAGTGAGACAGATCAAGGCTCCAAGTTGTGTGCAACCAAATGCATCCCACCAACTGTTAGAAAATCAGAAGCTCTCCCTCCATTGCAATGCTTACTCCAATGTAACTTCTACTCAGTTGTAACTGCTTAATTTTATACACAATCATGAACATAAAACTGCCACAGTCCTGAGAACTAACAGATTGATTTCTGTGCCTGCTGGAAAGACAGTCTTGTTACAGTGCTAATGGTATGTGTCTATAACCTACCAACAAATAAATTAGCTATGCTTTGTTGCAAAAACTCATCCAGAATCCCAAATACTACATAGTGACCAATGCAATCTTTGTCCCACTGAACTTCATTGAAAGTACCCACTCGGGAGTTCTAAATGATGTTCATTTTTAGTGACCTAACGTAGCTGGAGATTTAAAACAATCTTAATGCTCAAGGGAAGCACCATAAAGTTTGTGTCCTCAGCGCCTGTCTTCCAGTAAAGAGACATACAGCATACATATGTTGCAGGTCTCCTATAGCGACAAACAAACGGCTCCAGCATTCAACATGTCTTCGTATTTGATGCTTATTATATGTAAGCAACAGATGTACTTCTCATCTGAGCACCATAAAAGTGATTTTTTTAAGAATCCTAAATAGAAAATGAGTCAGTCCCAGTGCAAATACAAACCTAAAAGATATTCCATACTGTACAAGTAACATTTGCTCTATGAAACACATTGACGTTTTAGCGTAAGTGCCTGTCGAATGCAATAATCTGTCCTCCCCCTGCCCCCCGCACACGTTCCCCACGGCTCTTCAACTGGCATTAGAAACAACCCCTGGTGACCACCCATTGTCACAGTGGACCCAGGGCTACCATGCCCATGCCTGAAAGAGGGAGGGGCAGAAGGTGGGCCCTCCTAACCCCCACCCCATCCATCCTGCCTCAGTGGTTCGTGTTTTTCTCCCAAAGTTCAACCCAGTGTGACGTAATGAAATAACCTGAATCTACTTTTTTACAATATTTTTTTTTCTTACCTTAACCTGGCGAATCTCTACAGATGTGTAGAAAGTTATCTTTTCCGGGATATATTCCAAAATGCTCTTATGCTATTTCTCTTAGGATTTCTCCACACTGCCTCATTCAGAAATGTTATTGCTTTCTAAAGGAGAAAAAGAAAATGTGCACATGAAAATTATCATAAGAAAATCATTGATTTCTAATCAAATCTAAACAAATGCCAAGCCAATGTGAATAGCACCTTCCAAAGCTCTAGGAGGCATTGGTTTTTGTGTAGCATGTAGAAATCTTCTCTCTCCATGTAGCTTTATTAGATGCTATGTTTTCCAAGATGTAAAATATTCACAGTTATCTCAATAATTTTTTTCTCCTTACCTCTAGTATTCCAGTGAGGTCACATTCTGTTAAAAACATCCTGCCCTTCTCCCTACAAAAAGGTTCCATAGAATCAGAATGCAGAAGCGCTGCAACTTGCTAACTTTGCTCTGTGTTATTTACCAACCGCACAAAGAAAATGCTGTCTATTCAGAACTCATTTCAAAACTCTTTTCACTGAGAGTGAGCGAACAAGCGGGCTCATGTCCCGAGCTTCAGTCACATCTCCAGCGGCCGGTGCTGGCTGCGGGGCCGGCGCCGCGTGGCACGGCCCCCGCTGCTTCCCTACAAGGGTCTGTTGTGCACCGTGGGTGCCGGCCACACAGGGGGGTGGGAGTAAATAAAGTGTGTGTGTGGGGGGGGGTGTCCTTTCTCGCCCCAAGTTTCTTTGCTTGTTTGTCCCAAATTTCTGTCAGGGGGCTGCCGTCTTCCCCAAGGCTTCCTGATCCTGACATCGAGGTTACAAATATAGAATCAGCTCCCCTAACCTGAGTTTGAGGCTTGACCTCATTACTGAGTTGCTTTGACAACTCATTTAGGCAAGTTATTTAAACCACCTGCAATTCAGTTTCTTTTTGTTTTCTGATCATGGTGATTGTGCCTATTTCATTAGGTGTGAGGAGTAAGTGAAATCATTCTGGAGAAGTGCTATTACACTACCTGGAACCTACAGGTAAGGGATTTTCCTACAAAAGTCTTTCTCAGTCCAACTGAGGCACAAAGACTCAGATCTTAGTATAAAACTTACTCCCAAGCTCACGGCCAGGCAGAGGTGCAGAGGAAGTAACCCAGGAACTTGTTCTGTGGCTCTGGATCCCTCTGCAGGATCAAGAATATTAAAAAAAAGAGTAGAGGGTATGAAGCGGAGGCTAGTGAGAGACCTCAGCACTATACTGGAGTCCCGTCACCATTCAGGAGGCTGCGGGTGGGGGATATTACCTTCTAACCGCACATCCGAGTGGAGAGGAGGCTTCCGAGCAAGTTCCCCGCAGTTGGGGGAGAGGAGCCAGTCCGGGAAGGCTCAAGCTGACCATGCACAGGGGGGTCTGTCCCAGAATCTGTCCAGGACGTCAGAGATGCTGACAAACAGTTTTGGGGGCAGAGTTTGGAGCACACGGATGCTTGCAGCAAGGGCTGCACCTGCTGAGTTGGGGCGGAGGTTTAAGGGGGATGGGAATGAGGAGATGGGAATGGGAATGGGGTATGGGAATGAGGGGGAGTTCTTAGGACCTTCCAAGGATGAGGAGACCCGGACTGACGGGAAGAGGCTGGAGGGGGACCATAGAATAGCCAGGGCTGAGGAAGGGGCTATCCAGGGACAACTTGAAGAAAGTGAGATGCATGTCCCTCCCTCCACATAGCAGGAATCGAGGGAACTCCAAGAATAAGGAGCTTTGCTGCTTCGAACTTCCAAAGACTCAGTGCTGTAGAAAGTCCATCAAGACAGTTGGTTCAAGGGGGGTTTTCCAGGGCAGAAAATGGGCTGCCAGCTAGCCAGATAAGAAAGGGCTGATGATCTTACCTCTCTTTCCTGCATGGCCTTGCATGGCCCTGCTCACTCACACACACACACACACACACACACACACACACACACACGACAGTGAAATGGGGAGGGGACAGAAAAAGTGAGAGAGCAGGACTCCCCAGCCTGGTGGCAGGCAGGCAGGCTCTAGGGGAAGACAGGGTGAGGTGTACCTAGGTCAAGGTCAATGATTGACTACTGCAGGAACCAGACATTTTAAGGACTGAAATGAGACTGTTTCTGTAACTTAAATTGTCCAAGGAATCTTTTGTATCACCTGAAAATAAGCAGGAAGGCTGGGAGAGGGGAGAAGGGGAGGGAGGGAGGGCTACCAGGGTTTTTATGCAGGAGTCAAGGACATTGGCCCCAGTGAAGAAAGTTTGTAAGAACAATAGGGGGAAATGTAGGTGGTATTTTGGTTCTGTCAAGAGTAGTGCTTTTTCAGCATATCAGTTACTTAAACTACACATGACAAACTCCTTTGCTAGACTAGAAGCTCCAGAAGACAGGGTCCCTGTCTTTTATGTTCCTTGAGGTTTCCCCAGAGTCTAACACAGAGCCTGGCCCATGGCAGCCAACTAGCTATCCTACCAGATTTCAGTTGGTTGTTTTACTTTAAGCCATTCCTGTTCCTGATGTTCTTTCTAGAAAAAATCTAGATAAATATATTTTCTCATAATGGTTTTGATCACCTCTAAGACAGTCTTACTACTAAATTATTTTTTTCATTCCGCACTTTCTCCACATGCTACCTCTCCTTTGCCCCATGTCTTCCAAAAAACCTTGTATATCTCTAACATTATAGCACATATAAAAGACACAAGTTGAGTTTCATGCAAGTCTTGATTATTGGTAATCAAAAGAAGACTGATCAAAGCACACCTTAACAAGCATACCTGAGAAGCTTAAGGCACATCAGAAAATCCATCAACTTTCTCTCTTATGAGCTTCTCTTTACAGATAACATCAGTTCTTTCTTCCAGAAAAAAAAAAAGAAGGCACCCAAACTGTTTGTGACCTTCCTGTTCCTTCTACCCTCACCCCCACTCTGCATATCAATGAATTGCTAAGAAGAGCCTTCACTAGCTACTTCTCTTTTCTGGGTTGCAGTGAAGTTCAAGTATTTTGAGTGGCACAGAAGCAATTCCTCTTTGGCCAAAAGAGAAACTCAGGGGAAGAAAAAAATCAAAGGCAAGCCTACTTGTGAGCTTCCCAAATTGAGCAAGTTTGGGTACAGCATATGCAGTCTCAGTTTTGGAAACCACAATCTGCCATTCATCCCTAACTAGATGACGGGACAGAAATGTTGTTGCTGAACCAACCAAGGGAAATATGCTTGCTGCTTACCCAAAACAAACTTGCAAAATCCAACTTCTATTGCTTCAAATTTTCAGACGGGAAGATTTTCCCAGATATAAATTCGACCTATTTTTTTTTTCAATTAAGGTGAAGACAGGTATTCTAGGGACACATTTGGAAAGACAGGGTTCTTAGCTTACAAAGTACAGATCCACAGAGTTGTTGCTTAAGAAAATTCAGGAATAGCTAAGGCAAAGTCCCTTCCTCAAGATGAGAATGGGTATGTATTTCAGAGACAGAGTGAAGGGTGTTAAAGATATTGGCATTAAAACACACATCTTTGGGCCAATGAAACACTAATAATTCATTTCCTTTGGTACTGAGAGGCTTTCATCCATTCATTAAGGAATCCCCCTGACACCATTTACTTTTCTGGATCTGTAATGGAGAGTTTTTTTCAGGCAGGAGGTACCTTTAAGGCCCAAGACTAGATAAACTTGACAAAGGAAGCAGAGAAATTTCCATTTGCATTTCAGACCCAAGGGCACAGCCTTTGGGAGAAAACCCCTATAGGGTCTTTCTTTTTGAAGACAACCCTCTAAGTTGGTTTATTTTTAACACTTCCCTGTCTCCCTCCTCACTGAGAAAAAGTCCAAAATAAGGAGACCTATCTGCCAGTACAAATACAAATCCCTGGCGTTTGTCCATCAACTCTCTCTCCACTTCTGGAGCATGGCAACAAAGCATTATGTCTGCAAGTACCTATTGTTGAGGGCTGTATGCTTTGGGGAACTTGAATTTGCAATAATCCATCTATAGACAATAAAGACTCACCCGTCAGTCAATGAAAAGCTCTGAGCAACACAGGAGCATTCCAGCAAGATGGCAGAGTATAGACATCGTTCCACAAAATGTGCTGTGAGAATTTGAATTGCTGGCTGCTTCAGAGTGTTTATTAATGAATAAAACTGCCATTTTACTAAGTACTCTTTTTTTGTTTAACTATCCTTAAAACAGTCATATAGTTGTGCTCTATTCAGAAATAACTGCTGCTTAGAGTTTGGGGGTTGTTCCTTTTCTTTTCTTTTTTTTCTGGAACACTAGATTTATTTGAATCAGAGAATTGAGCAACAAAGGGTGGCCTAACATCTATCCTCAAATTGGGGCTCCTGGACGAGTAATAAGACAAGGTTTATTATTGGCAAGGACATCATTTTCTCTGAAGGACTGCACCCAAGCGAAATAGGTAATGACTACTCATGCTCGGATTCCATAGCTTGAATTACCAGCTTTCTGAAGATGCCTTTTGGAGTCTGCAGGCAGCACTGGCAAAGATGAAAGGAAAAAGAAAACGTTTTCCTGGCAACTTGCAAAGTACAACTAGCACCCCGATATCCACCGCGCAGCAAAATGCACAGCCCGGGTCGGTCAAGCTGGATCACAGCTTCGGGAACGGGTGCGGGAAGCCAGCTAGGCCACGGTGGCCACGTGTGCCCCACACCGTATGAACCTAGGATGGAGGAGCCCACGTGTTCCCGATTCTTTTTCCTTGAACCATTTGCCAATTATTTTTTTATTATTATTATTCTTTGAGAAACCAGTGGGTGGGCACAGATGGGAAGTGGGAAGCTGCAAAATGGAAGAAGACGTATTGGAGTGGAACCCAGAGCCAGCACCTCTCCAGGCGCGTCCTCAACGACCCAGATGGCGCGCGCTCTGCGCTCCCCTCCGCCTGGCACAGCCGCCTCCGCCGCGCCCCCTGTCGGCTGCCAGCGCAGAGCGACGGGGCCTGAGGCCTGGCTACCCCACCTGTCTATTTGCGACCAACCCACCGCCACCACTCAACCCGTGACCTAGGGGGTGTTCCGTGCACACAACAAACATTTTTAAAAAGCACATCAAATTAAAAACAGTAATTGGAGCTGCTCTACAATGTTAGGAAAGTCTTGATGTGTTATCATAGTTTTATACGTGCAATTTGATGCCATTAGTAATAAAAAGGGCCTCCTTACTTTCTACCTTCACATGAAACCCGAATTCTGCTTGGGGAAGGGGGGTGGGGGTTTGCCTCAGCACATCCAGGAAACAAAAATGCGGCTGTTTCCTAATGAATTCACAGCAAATGCCATCAACTTCAGAAAGTTAGGGCAGCCTGGAATTTAGTGGCTCTGTGCGTGTCCCCATCCAAGTAAGGGGAAAGGCATTCTAACAGCTCGGTTTACCAGGCTTTGCGGCTGGATGTTTTCAAAGCTGACGGAGAGCAGCTCACACTGACGCGCTTATCCCCTTCAAGGTTACCTACAGCAAAGAGAAATGTTTCTAGGGGCCCTTGACGGCATCTCTGCTTTTTGCTGCTAAGAAGTAGGCATGTTGAGGAGAGGTGGTTAGAAGGGAAGCGGCAGGACTTTGCCTGGTGGCCTGCCCGTGGGAACTCCTCTCAGGTTCCTCTGTCGTTAGCAGCGCTGTTAGGCCGCTCTCCTCCTTTGCTGTAAGGTGGGGGGAAAAAACCGCGGGCAGGAGGCTGCTGGGAGGACTGCGGAGTGACCCAAGCTAAAGACCGAGCCCGGGGCCCAGCCCCGGGAGATGGTCCCCAAGGCTTACTTCCGTCCTCACCCTTCCTCAAGCCAGGCCCCCTTCCGACGTCGTGCGGCTCGGAACATACACACCCACCACGGAGATTGCAGGCAAACTCAAGACTCAGTGCCCGCATCACGGAAATAAAAACCTAGTGCCCTGGAGGCTGCTTGAAGAGACTCTGGGTGTACAGATCTGCTGTAGCATGGCAGTTTTTAAGGTTCAGGGCAGCAGATCCTTGCCTCAAATCTGAATTGACCCCCATCCTCCCCCCCCCCCCCCACTACAAAACATATAAAAGCCATACAAAAGTTGTCCTGCTGAGAGAGAGGCATTGGACTATAGATGTTAAGAACCCGACTCTGGAGCCTGACTGCCGGCTTAAAAACATGACAAACATATGTAAAGCAAATATTTAATATTTTGAGTTATTGTCCACCCATAGACAGACTGAACTAAAGAAGTAGCACTATGGATAGAAAAGATTTTATGCCTCTCTTCTTCCTTATTTTACTTATTTGTTGCAAGCTCAAATAATTGAGTTTGCCTTGAAAAGTAGTTAATAGCTCAGACCTTGGTTAAAAGCCGGGCACCTGCCACTAGTGTAATGGAAAGAACTTCACTACTAGCTCAGAGGGACAGTTCTGGGCCCTTTGCCACTGACTAGCCAGGTGACTGGAGTCAGATGAGTGATATGGATGGCTTTGACAGACCCACTCTCGGTTAAACTAGAAAATTACACACACACACACACACACACACACACACACACAGAAAAAATAAACAAACAAACAAACACACCCTAACAATTAGCCTTGATTCAGCACAAAAAGCCTTCACTGACTCCAGGCCATGCGCCCACGGAACATCCTGCCCTCCTACGGGCACTGTTCTCTACCTACCTTCTCTCTCTACGCTGGAGCAGGACTTGCCCCAAATCTCTACAATCTCGAATTTAGAAAAAGAAGAAAAAATGCTCACATTTCCTACCTTCCCCCCTCTACTCCCCACCAGCATGTCAAATCTGTAAAGAAAAACGAATTTATGTATTAAAAGCAGTCAGCTCATGAGGCTTGCTCCCTTCCACCCCAGGCAGATGCTATTTGGCTGATACCTATTTATGTGCTTTTTACTACATCATGACTGCAGAGGGAAAGATTGGGGAGGAGGAAATAAGAGGGAGGTCTTCGTGGAGCCACTGGTTCTGAAACACACTCAGGAAGCACAGGGGTGCTCAGCCACGGGATGCTTAGAAAAGGCATCACCAACGCAAGTCTCAATGAATCCTCCTCTTGTAGAAAACATAGCTTCCCACCGTGTCCCAGGACTACTTCTAATGGAAAGGAATCCAGTGGTGAAGAACAGAACACAACCACATCCCTTTTGCCGCATTTTTAGGGGAAGGACATTAGGAACTAGTGAAATGATTTTTACTCATCATAAAAAAGAATGATATGTTTTTTAAAGAACTGTTTTAATGATAGGTTTACCATTTTTATCTGGATCACAAATACACATGCACCTGCACACTTCAATACATTCATAAAAACCCCAGAGCAACACAAAGCCTTGAATAAAGACAGCAGCTGGCTACATTTTTTTTTTTACTATTCTTCTCTCAAAAACATAGTCTCGATTATTTATAAATAATAATGCATGTTATTCACCTTCCTACCAGAAAATTAACAGAATTAACTAAAATACACGATTTAGAAAGCCTTTCCTGAATAGAAAATAAGAGAAGCATTCACATTTATGGAAAATAGAAGCTTTAAAAATAGAATAAGGTACAGATCTTTCTCATTTGAAAGAACATGTTGAAACCTCATAATATCAGTATAATATTGTAGTCTTAGAAGTTTCACATCTGATTTATCTGTGTAAACCCAGAGAACCTAGCCATGTTACCTAGTGGATGTTGGTTAAATAAGTCAATAAATTACCCCTCCAAAAAGCTTCAAACGCAAGATAGTGGAGGCCATTAAACCCTGGAATCAGGAACTGAAGAAAGCAGTTAGATCAATTTTACAAACGAATTCTAGTAATCCTCCAATGCTCATAGGTATAAAAGTCCCTGACTTTCTCCTGTTTAAAATGTAGACTCTTCCTCAAACCCCGGACTCCCAGTAGATCTTGCTTCAGCAAGTCCGGTCCCGAACCCAGGAATCTGCATTTTAATGAACGCCCCCAAAGGATTTGGAGCCTAAGCAGAGGAGTGCCACTCGGTGGCTGTTCAACACATCCTGTTGTGGTCTGATGGCTAAAATTTGTGCCCGGGACCAAAAGGCCTGCCACTGCCTAGCTTTATACCTCGGGGCAAGTTTCTTCACCTCCGTGTACCTCGGTTTCAATATCTGTAAGTGGGGTGTAGTTATAGTCCCTGATCATTAAATTAGTGCAAAGTCCTTAACACAGTACAGGCATAGGTATTAAGCTGTCCTATAGCCAGTACGGGGAAGCCCCTGCAATTTGTTTACTCATCATGTTTTAAAAACCAAATATTTCATATGGCTGTGCTATGGGCTTAATTGTGCCACCTCCCATTCATAAGCTGAAGTCCTAACCCCCCACCTCTCAGAATATAACTGTATTTGGAGGTAGGGGTCTTTAAAGAGGTCCTAACCCAATATGACTGATGTCCTTATAATAAGAGAAAATTTGAACACAGATATGCAGAGCAAATCCTGCTCCAGCGTGCCTTTGGACTCCAGCTACAACATTAGCTCTTCCCTGGGTCTCCAGTCTGTGGCCTGCCCAGATTCCAGACTAGCCAGCCCTCCACAATCCCCAGAGCCAATTCCTTTAAAATCAATCAGTCAACCAACCAATCTCAATCTCTCTCTCCCTCCCTCTTCCTCTTCCCCTCCCCCCCATATACACACACATCCTATTGGTTCTGTTTCTCTAGAGAACCTCGATACAGCCCACAAAGATCATAAAATGACACTTCATTGTACTTCGAATTCTTTCTAAGAGTCGCTACACTCCCAAAAGTCTCTAAAGGGTAGAGGGAGAGTAGGAGCAGGTTGGAGCCCAGGGCTGGGGGAAAGACGTGGGTGAGCACCAGATGTTCTCTTCACAGGGAGCCTGGGTGGCTCGGTCGTTAAGCATCTGCCTTCAGCTCAGGTCATGATCTCGGGGTCCTGGGATCGAGCCCCACATAGAGGCCTGCATTGGGCTCCCTGCTCAGCAGGAAGCCTGGTTCTCCCTCCCCCACTCCCCCTGCTTGTGTTCCTTGTCTCACTGTGTGTCTCTCTGTGAAATAAATAAATAAATAAATCTTTAAAAAAAAAAAAAAAAAGGTGTTCTCTTCTCCTGGGAGCACACCCACCCACCTCCCAATTCCTGATTCTGCGCAGGGTTTTCGTGCACAGCACAGTCCTCAGCCCTCTGCCTCTGCTTACTTGTGGGATCCTCTGAAGGTGCCGGCACCTCCTCTTCTTCAAGAACAGTCTGTGTATCCCTGAGTCGGTGTGAGGAGCAGGCAGAGACCGTTCTCACCTCTCATCCACAGAGCCTGGCCCCATGGGCAGGTGCCAGGGAGTTTCCGAAAGGGAATCTTAAGACCTCAAGCCCCATTCCTCCCTGCTACTCATTCCCACCCCACAGACCCACCCCAGCCACAAAGGCCAGTGGTCACAGACTTGGAGAATTGTCACTTCTACTTGAGAAACCCTCTTCTTTCATTGTTAAAGCAGTGGACCCAGTTTATGAGCAACTTGTTTGATTTAGAAGCAACCTGAGCCAACACATCTGCTCTTGGTTTGTTTGGGGAAGTCTTTCCAGCTTATGGAAGCTTCCCTTTGGGCAGATGTCCCTTTGCTTCTCAGCTTGCCTATCTTGAACTAAGGAGCATGCCCCCATCCCCAGAATAAATGCTACGGACAAAAATATCTGAATGCTGGAATAGTATATAAAAAAATTTTAAATGCTCTTGGAGACAATGATTTTGGTGTGAAAATACATTGAGAGCAATAATCATGGCTTGTTCATCTAAAGATCTTCAGCACCTAGCTTGTAGTGAGTGGGTACTCTGGAGAGGTGTGAAGGATGAAAGAATAAATGAATAAATGGGATTTGCCCGGTAATTATCACATACCGTAATAAGCCATGAGTAAATTGTGGGTTTTTTCCATCCTTTGGAGTCTGGGAAGCTTCAGGTGTGCATTACTATGTAAATTGCCTGTATCCTTTTATTTATTAAAACAACATATATTAGGAGATCTGTGCTTCATAAAAACTTTTCTAAGGTGACCATAATCATATAGAGTGAACATCTACCTCAAAACCCTAATAAAAATAAACATCTCCTTGGGCGCCTGGGTGGCTCAGTTGGTTAAGCGACTGCCTTCGGCTCAGGTCATGATCCTGGAGTCCCGGGATCGAGTCCCACATCGGGCTCCCTGCTCAGCAGGGAGTCTGCTTCTCCCTCTGACCCTCCTCCCTCTCATGCTCTCTGTCTCTCATTCTCTCTCTCGCAAATAAATAAAATCTTTAAAAAAATAAAAAATAAAAAATAAACATCTCCAAATGTCTTGCTACAGCAATCAAGTAAACTCCAAGTGTCAGTGAGTTAACTTTATGTTTTCATAATATGCTTTTTTTCTGGATTGAAGAACATATTTCTTTCAGAAGATCCAACTTTTACAGCATATTTTTTTTTTAAAAAAGTAATTTATATCACTAGAGGGAGACACAGTTTGCCAAAAAACTGCTATCAGGCAGAAAGGAACATTTTCCAGTTCTTAAGAATAAAACAAGAAATAAACTACTACATATTGTGACATATTCATATCGTTTTGTGAACGTAACAAGTTCATAGCTGGAATCACGGAACCGATAGCTTAATTTCTCCTTTCTCAGTTAATATGGAAACTGTGAGTAAAAAGGTAGAAACGGAATTGCTAAATGTTAGTAAAATACTAAAATTCCAATGTGATGATGTTGAAATAGAATTTTTCAGCTGTTGTAGGGGCAGTCACCCTAACAGTAAAAAACAGTATTCAAAGATTCTATCTGTGTGCATAAGCATCTGGCTGTATGAACAGCTGCTTTTCCAATGTAAAATTGAATTAATTAATCTAAATCTTTCTGCCAGTAGAAGAAGTCAAGGCTGTATTCTGTGTTCACATAGCCATGTAAAATGTAAGGCCTGAGAGTGACATCTTGCTGTAGGAGGAAAATGTCAGATTTCCAATTCTTAATCAGAAGAGCAACAAACAGCATACTTTTCCCCCCCCTTTTTTTTTTTTTAAGATTTTATTTATTCATTTGAGAGAGAATGAGATAGAGAGAGAGCATGAGAGGGGGGAGCGTCAGAGGGAGAAGCAGACTCCCTGCCGAGCAGGGAGCCCGATGCGGGACTTGATCCCGGGACTCCAGGATCATGACCTGAGCTGAAGGCAGTCGCTTAACCAACTGAGCCACCCAGGCGCCCCTTTTTTCCCTTTTTTGTGATGTTTACATATATGTATGGGTTTATGTTTAAGTCACGGTTCAGTAAAAATAAAGAGAATATGCTTATGCTTCTGGCAGCTGGATTTATTTTTTGTTTTGTTTTTTACATGCATACAGCTTAATTCATTTACATTTCCTACCTGGCCTCTGAAGACGTTTGGATTTTTAATGCCTATTATAAAAGTTTATGGTCTGGAGCATGTCAGAATCTGTAAGCAAAGGTAACTTACAAAAGGCAAAAAGTTTTAGTTAAGAAGTAATAACAATCTAAAGCCCACAACTGAGGTGAGCAACTGGTTATAATGTTCAATTTAAATAAGAAAAAAAATCCACCTAATACTCACTAGAATGGCCTCCCTCCCTGACCTTCCTCCTCTGTGACTCTGCTCCTGTCCTTTCTCACCACTTCCTGTGCATTTTCCTACTTTCTTTAAACCAATTCCGTCCCCTTTCTCCAAATCTGTTTTCGCTGCCTTATCTATATTTAATGAAATACAATATTTTCAACTTAGTACTTGTTCTACTTATTAAATACATCATATTCCTCGTTGTTCATTTTAAAATATTGACTTAATATGTCTCGTTTAAAAACTAAGTTTATTGCCTCTTACACCTGTCACATCAATTGATTTTTTTCCTTAGTAATTCAACGATGGATCTTCAGTAAAAACAGTTCCATGCTTCCCTGGCTTCCCTTCCAGACCCCACTAATTATGCATGACAGCTGGCTTTTCTGTGACTAGTTGTTGTACTCACCTTTTTTAGGCCACTGTATTTCCGAAGAAATCCTAGAGAGAAGTACAAGGGCATGAGGAGAGGGGGTGGCACAGTTACCCCCTGTCACAGCCACTTACTGGAGTGAATGCCATTGAGTGCCTGGGCATACTATGGGGAAGAATTGATGGGGAAAAGGGCCGCCGCCTACAAGCCGGCCTCCAAGAAATGCCATCCTGTAACTGGGGAACTTGAAAATGAAGCCTGCACACCCAGCGATGAGGGTACACTGTTGGTGTCATACAACAAATCCTACACAGGAAGCAGCTCCTGGGATAGCAAGGGGCGGGCTGTGTCTCTGCTCCGGCGGAGAACACCTGCCCCTCCATGCTTCCCAACACTGAAGCCGAGGTCACAGGATAATCAGCATCACAGGCAGACAGCTCATCTTCCCAAGAGTGGTCTTGAGAAAGTCAAATTTGCCACAGGGTCATGTGTGCGAGAATAATGACATTATACATTTTTCTTAATTTAAATTCAATTAGCCAACATATAGTACATCACTTGCAGCCCAGCTTAGTTTGTGATGACATAGCAAAGAAGGTAACAAGAAACAGAAAAGTGCATTTGGCACTAATTAGAGCATAGGCTGAGATCTAACTCTGGCCTCCTTGGGCACCCTCTTTCACAGCTGGCCTCCCTGCCTGCTCCTAGGACAGCCACCCACTACGCTGTGAGGGGGCGTGGACCTCCTTTGCCTGTTTCTTGTTTGAACTTTACTGCTGGGACTGGGAAACCAATCTCTGTCAGCACTATTCCCTCCATGTTAGAAACAGTGTTTCAGAATGGTTGGCTAAAAAGAAAATACAACCTAGCAATAACATTTGTAAGTATGTTTTTGAAAATACTGAGAAGAAAACTTCAGCGGAGTATAACAATCCAATTCATTTATAAAACAATGGCAGCACTATATTAAAGCTTGCCCCTTTTCTATTAGTTTCACAGTTGCGGTATACAGTTGACCCTTGAGCAATGGGGGGTCAGGGGTGCGGACCCCCAACAACCATAGGGCATTTAAAAATCCATGGACAACTTTTGATCTCCCCCCAAAACTTAACTACTAATAGCCTACTGTTAATCCGAAGCTTTACTGACAACATAAACGGCTGATCAATGCATGTTTTGTACATTATATGTATTATATACTGTATTCTTACCATAAAGTAACTTAGAGAAAAGAAAATGCTATTAAGAACATCTTAGCGAAGAGAAAATACATTCACAGTATCGTACTATATTTACTGAAAAAAATCCATGTATAAGTGGACCCATGCAATTCAAACCCATGTTGTTCAAGGGTCAGTGATACTTTAGACAGGGCAAGAGAAGAGGGGACATTGGAATTTATAACACATCCTTTTAGGGTGACTTCCCATCTTCCCTGGGAAATATTCCAAGTTAGATATCAAAGCCAGCTGTTTTCCTCCAGATGTTTTTGGAGACCGCCAATGTACATTTAGGCTGAGAGTTAAGCTGCACACAGGGATTTAAAAAACATAAAATAGCTCTTTTATGATGCATTTAAATTAATTTCTTTTAGCATTTAGAATAAAAGGAAGAACAGATGGTGAAGACTTAGTTTAAAGTGTGAGCCATTAAAATAATCTTAGCTGGAAAGTGAGTCTTCCATAACGGGAATTCATGCACCATGGAGTGGAGGCAAAGTTTTAAAATGACCCACAGAGTAAGAGAATCTATATCATTGCAATTATATTCCATATACTAACAGATGTAAAAGAAACAATTCAGGATTTCCATAGCATGTTGGAATACTAAAAATGGTGGGACGTCAACAAGAAAGTAACTGAAAAAATATTGGTACAATTACAGATTATCTTCTTCAAAATTTTACTCAGATTTTATAACTGTTCAAAGTTTTAGATCTCTAGCAGTTAGTCATCATTTATATGTAATCCGTATATGTCTTACATTCATAGGTAGAACAGTATTATATATATTTTTTTCATGTAGCATTCTTTTTTTTTTTTTAAGATTTTATTTATTCATCTGAGACACAGAGATACAGACAGAGAGAGAGAGAAGAGAGCCTCAGCAGGGAGAGAGGCAGACGGAGAAGGAGAAGCAGGCTCCTTGCTAAGCCAGGAGCCCGATGTGGGGCTCGATCCCACGACCCTGGGATCATGACCTGAGCTGAAGGCAGAGGCTTAACCATCTGAGCCACCCAGGAGCCCCTATATATATATTTTAATATGACAATGTTATTTATGACTTCTAGGTTTTGAGCTACATAGTTCCTTTCTTTACACAGCATTTTTTTTACAGAATAATGCAACCAAATTGCATAGTTTCCATTAATAAAGTGATTTCCATCTCCAAATATATTTTGACAATTTCTTAGAAATCCACAAAAAATTATATTTGTGTGTATGTACATAATTTAACACACACATATTTGGTATATATTTACTATGTATATTACTATAATCTCACACACCCCACACACATTCCACACACACACCATAACACCGCCCCCCCCACACACACACACTCACACACAGTGTCTTGCTAAATGATATAACCCTGCAGCTGTTGAACTCCAAATGCTGAGTCAGTAATTTTTGGCTAACAGATTCTGACAATAGCTATAATCTTATTGATAACTCCCAGTGAGAAAATGATTGTTAGTGATGGTAATGGAGCCAGAGTTTGATGAAAGGGGCTGGGGTTGGCCCAGTAATAATAGCTGAGGCATAAAGTTTAAACCTCTTTATTGCATAGCTGACCCCAATTACATCTCAAGACAAATAACACCCTTTACTCAAACACCTGGTACCAAATGTGGCCACTTCAAATTTCTCCCTCATGGGAGCCTGTAATCATTTTGGGACTATTGGAACAATGGGCATTAATTGCCAGTCTTGTGTCTGATATGCTGGACCTCGCTGAAGTTGAGCAAATTATTTTTTTTTAATGCTTTAGTTTACTGAACATAATTTTTAAAAGCACTTCCCTTAACTGATGTTTGAAAAAAAAAAAAAATTTAAATGATGCCACAAGCCAAGGTGGAGATTATGCACATCATGAGTAGTTCATGCAAAATGCTATGTACTGTCCAATGACACGTGAATATACTGGTTACATCAAAATAAAGTGATGACTGTATTTATTTCAAAAATGATAAAATCACTCAAAACATGAGGAATTGCCACTTGGCACTAATACAGAGCATTTGAACACTACAGGATGAACTCTGCACTAAAGTGTAGAAAAACATTTTTATTTATTTTTTAAAGACTTATTTATTCATTTTTTTGAGAGAGAGAGAGAAAGAGAGAACACATCTGAGTGGGGGAGGGGCAGAGGGAGAGGGAGAGAGAGAATCTCAAGCAGACTCCCCACTGAGCACAGAGCCTGACCCTGATGTGGGGCTCCATCTCACAACCCTGAGATCATGACTTGAGCCAAAACCAAGAGTCAGATGCTTAACTGACTGAGCTACCCAGGTGCCCCTAGAAAAACATTTTTAATTCAGGATTTCTGGAAGGAAAGACCCCATATCTCAAGTGATATTTTATGTAAATAACAAAGATCTGGGATTGAGCTCTGGAACCAGACTGGCAGAGGTTAGACTCATCTTGGCTATTTTGGGCATGTTACTTAGCCTTCCCACATTTCAGTTTTCTCATCTATAAAAGAGTAATAATAACACCTGTTTCAAATAAATTAATAAGTGTAAGGAAACTGGCACTACCTCTGGCCTACAGAAACATTCAGTTTGTAGGGGTTTTTTGTTTGTTTGTTTTGTTTTGTTTTTGTTTTTGTTTTTAGAAAGAGAGGAGGAGAAGAGAGAGAGAGGGACAAGTAGACTCTGAGCTGAGCATGGAGCCAGATGCAGGGCTCGATCTCACGACCCTGAGATCATGACCTGAGCCGAAATCAAGAGTCAGACACTCAGCTGACTGAGCCACCCAGGTGCCCTTCAATTTGTTATTTTATTATTAGGATTATGGAAGAAGAAAAGGCTCCAGTAAGGGCTATGCAACTCTTCTAACCGAATGAAGCACATTATTTGCTTTAATGAACTGCTGGGACAAACTTTGAAAGATCTGTTCTATTTATATTTTGTGTTTGTTTGTTTACTTATTAATTCATTTATTTATCAGTCAAAACCCCTCTTTATGCCAGACCCTGGACTAAGCATGTATTTCCGTCCTCAACATGTTTATAATCTCAATCCTTTTTTAGGGAGAGAAACTCAGGGCTATGAACTGAATGTTTGTGTCCCCCTAAAATCCGTATGTCGAATCCTTAATCTCTGATGTGACTACATTTGGAATTGGAGACTTTGAAAAGTTACTAGTATTAGATTAAGTCATGAGAATGGGTCCTCAGGATGGGATGAAGGCTCTTTTAAGAAGAGAAGACTAGAGGCCCCTCTCTCTCTGCCTTGTGATGATGCAGCAAGAAAGTGGCCAGGGTGGCAGGCCTGCCCCTCCAAGCTGTGGGGGTGACCCTGTCACTCCTGTGGGTCTAGAAGGCAATGTCTTAAGGTCTCATGGGATTTGCCTTGCTAAGTTTTCAACTTGCTTGGGATCCATCAATCTTTTCTTCCTTCTGATTTCTCCCTTGTAGAATCAGAAGGTCTACCCTACACCTGTCCCACCATTGCATTTTGGAAGCACATAACTTACCTGGTTTCACTAGTTCACAGTTGGAGAGGAATTTTGCCTCAGGATGAATCGTACTCAGAGTCTCTCCCATATCTGATTTAGATGTTATTTAGATGAGACTTTGGAATTCAGAGTTGATGCTGGAACAAGTTAAGACTCTTGGCATCGTTGGGATGGAATGAATATATTTAGCATGTGAGAAGGACATGAATTCTGGGGCAGAATGCTAGGAACCAAATTTTTGTGTCCCTCTCAAAATTCATATGTTGAAGCCTTAATCTTCTATGTGATGGTATTTGGAGATGGGCCCTTTGGGAAATAATTAGGATTATGTTATGTCATAATAGGATTAATACCCTTATAAAAAGAGGAAAAAAACTGGAGTTCTCTCTCTCTTTCTGTCTCTCTCTCTATCTCTCCCTCTCTTGCTCTCCCTCTCTCTCTTCCTTTCCCCCGCTCCCTTCTCTCTCCTTCCCTCCTTTTCTCCCTCCCTTCTTTTCTCCCTTCATGAACCAAGGGAAGACCATGTGAGGACATAATGAGAATGTGACTGCCTGCAAATCAGGAAAGGGGACCCCACCAGACATCGAATCTGCCAGCACCTTGATCATGGACTTCTTAGCCTCCAGAGCTGTGAGAAGCAAATGTTCATTGCTTAAGTCACACAGTCAATGTATTTCGTTATAGCAATCTCAGCTGACTAAGGCACTCAGATCATAGCACTGTGAATTTGTGCTCAGAATAATGGCAGCTGGAGGTGTTGTGGGGCTGGGAATATAGGGGAAGAGTGTAGAACCTTGGGAGGGAAGGATAAGAGAGCATCTAATGGAAGTCAAATACCACCAAAGAGCAGCAAGGTGTGCAGTGACCTGAATAAGAACACATTGTCCTTCATCATCACACTCACTAGTTTTGCTATACAATTTGTTCACTCATTATTTCATAGATCAAGGCAGGGCTTACTAAACTGGTGGTCCACCTTGCTCCCCAGACCTTTTTTTTGCCATTTGATACCCATTCAATTTTTCTCTTGCTTATAATTATGTTCCTTATTTTGCTCCTGGCTTATTTAGGTCTACCACTAGCTGGTGTGAAAGGGTTTACATTTCAATCTAAGCCTTTTAAACAGGGAAAGGTACAAATAGAATGGGGTAACCAAAGAAATCTAGAATGATTTCTTGGTACTTCCTTAAAGCAATATCAAAAGACAAGATGAATTCTCCCCATTACACTATAATTGTGTTAAAAGTTGAAGAAGCTAAAGGCACTGAAATTAACAGGAAGGCAGTGCTAGGATGTGACAAAGAGAACAAAGAATAGTCAATACTAGAATGCTGGAAGATATCCAGTGTACATGTGTAAGCACTAGGATAACCAACTTGTGCTGGTTTGCCCATGACTTTTCCAGTTTTAGCACTAAGAGTCCCCAGTTGTGGGAGCCCCCTCAACCCTGGACAAAGTGGTAAGGTTGGTCTCTAAAAATACATACAAGTTTACTTGTCTGTTTTTTTCTTCAGATATTTTTCCTTACAATAGAATATTACTTTGTTTATTCAGCTAGTATTTATTAAGAGTTACAGCAGCAAGGTCTCATTCTAGGTGCAAACACAGTGGTCTGTCACAGAAAGACTTGGCCCCTGTTTTCATATAGCTTATGTTTCAGTAAGGAAGGCAGAGATAACCAAGCAAATGAGATAGAGTGTGACTTCAGGGAGTGGGAGCACTGAGAAGGCACTTGGAGGCAAAATTAGGACTGATCCCTGGATACCAAGAAGGAGCCAGTCATGGGAATATCTGGGGAAAGACAATACAGCAAAGAGGAGAGCCAGAGGAACGTATGCAGCAAAGATGCACTGATGTGTTTGTCAAAGGCGAAGGGAAGCAGGGTCTGAGAACAATGGCCAAGGGCAGAGCAGTGAGACCTGTACAGGGCAGGCCCAGATCAGGGAGGACTTTTGCAGGCTGGTTAAGGTCTCTAGATTTTATGCTAATTGTTTTAGAAGACACTGGGGCGTTTGAGGCAGGGAAATGTCAGGGATACAGAGGCTCATATGATCCAATTTATTTTTTCAAAAGATCACTGAAAACTATGTGGAAAATGGACTACGGGGGATGAAAGCAGGAGAGGGACCACGTAGAACACTGTTGAGCATGGTGGCTGCCTAGGCCAGCGCAATTCCCATGCATGGAAAGGGGAGATTTCCTACACCAACAAGCAATTTGCCAACACTAGTTGGCTGTTCTACTGGGTATCCACTCAATTCTGACACTCAGATCTTACCAGTTAAGGGCTCAGTCCTACAAGACTGCCATCCCCTGCCCCACACTTCAGATACGAATTGTTAAGTCCAAATTGTCACCTGGACTTCTCACCAAGAGGCCATAGATCAGAGGTTCCCACGACCCCCTCCTCGGGTTTGATAAATTTTGGTAAATTGCTAGAGCAGCTCACAGAACTTAGGGAAACAGTTTATTTACTAGATTGACAGTTTATTCTAAAAGAATATAACTCAGGAACAGCCAGATGGAAGAGATGCACAGGGCAAGGTATAGGAAAGGGACACAGAGCTTCCATGCCTTCTCCAGGGGTGCCACCCTCCCAGCACCTCCACATGTTCCTCAACCCAGAAGCTCTCTGAACTCCATCCTTTTGGGTTTTTATGGAGGCTTCACTGCACAGGTATGATTGACTAAATCATTGGCCATTGGTGATTGATTCATCCTCCAGGCCCCTCCCCAGAGATCAGGAGGTGGGACAGAAAGTTTCAACCCTCTAACCACGTGGTTGGTTCTTCTGGCAACCAGCGCCCCCCCCCCACCCCTTTAGCTTTAGGGGATTTCCAAAAGTCACCTCATTAACATAAACTCAGTTGTGGTCAAATGGCGCTTGTTATGAATAACACCCATTTCATCTTTATGGTTCTGAAGCATTTTCAGGAAATGAGGACAAGAGAACAAAAATTATAACAGAAGATGCTCCTGTCGCTCTCACTGCTCTTGTCACTCAGGAAATTCTAAGGGTTTTGGGAGATCTATGCCAGAAATGGGGATGAAGACCAAATATATATTTCTTATTATAGATCACAGTATCACACCCAGTGGTCCTCAAAGTATGGCCCCCAGAGCAGCAGCTTCAGCAGAGCCTGGAACCTGTTGGTAGAAATGCAACCTTCCAGGCCCCACCCCAGACCTACTGAGTCTGAAATCCCTGGTTGTGTAGCCCAGAAATCTGTGGCTTACCAAGCCTTCCAGGTGATTCTCATGCAGGTTAAGTATGAGGTCCTCTGGTCAAGGGCCAAGAGTGGGTGCACATTAGAATCACCTAGGTAGGTTTTTAAAATAACAAGAAAGAAAGAAGAAAGAAGAAAGAAAGAAAGAAAGAAAGAGAAAAAGAGAAAAAGAAAGAAGAAAGGAAGGAAGGAAGGAGGGAAGGAAGGAAGGGAAGGAAGGAAGGGAAGGAAGGAAGGAAGGAAGGAAGGAAGGAAGGAAGGAAGGAAGGAAGGAAGGAAGGAAGGAAGGAAGGAAGAAGAACAAAGATTCTGAGGAACATTGCTGATAGATTAGAACTATGGAGAAAGGTAAGGAAAGTATATGTCAAACACTTAGAAAAATGAAAGGTTCTGGTAGAGGAGCTAAGAGACTCTAAGATCATGGTGTGCTTCAAAGTTTCATAATACCATGTTAGAATGTAATACACTGGGCTAACATGTCACAAATACAGTCATCTCCCCAAACCTCAGCTCTACCCAGGACCATCCCATGCTTATCGTCCTCCTGGCAACAACTCAAACCTCAACTCCCTCAGCGCGGCATTTAAGATTACCCATAGATGGGGCCCCTACCTGCCAAATCAATCTTGTTTTTTAAGATTCTTGGTCTTGATCTTGGAGCACAGCTATTAACTTATGTATTATTCACTGAATACATCAGGAACAATCCCTGTTTCTTTGTCTGTAACAGAAATTTTATGTCTAGCAAGAATTTGATACAAAAAGCAAGTTAGATATCAAGATTTCTTTTTCTCCAAGTATCTAGACAGTCATTGAATAAATAATCTTTTCTTCAAGAATCCTCAAATGCTTTCTTAAATATATACTTGATTCTCCCATCGAATCTGTGTCTATTTCGGGGTGTTTCATTTTGTTTTATGTATCGGTTATCTCCTCTAGCCTTAGGTATAAAATGTTTCAGTTGCTGTAGCTCCCCAGCCCCATGTTTCTGTTACACTATTCTTTACCGGGGGTCTTTGGGACCTTTAATTAGAAATGTTCTCTATATTAAGATTAACTAGAAAACCACTTGTGATCTCATTTGTTTTAATTACAGCAAGGGTTGTTTTGGGAATCCTTACTTTTCCACCTTCAGATAGTAAACTGCAGGCAAAAACTATATTTTGTTCTTTCCTATATTCCCCCAGAGTATCCACACTCTATGAGGATGCTCAGTGCCTAACTGCCACAGAAAGCTTAAAAAGCTATTCATGGAGGTGCTAAATTAAAAGACACATTTCCAAGGCATGAAAACACAGTTCTCTTAACACAAAGTTAGATAACAGGCTGCCTGGGATGAAAGTCAACCTCGGCAGGAAATAAAGGGAGCAAGCTCACATAGCAAAGCGATCTGCTGAGTGGTGCGGGTTGGGGGGCTCCCAGCGGGGGAGGCCTTTTATCCTCTCACGCTGGAGTACTGCTTGATCTACAGCTGCTCCCAGATGCTCTATCAGAAACCCGGGTTAGAAATACCATCTTTCACTTTTGTGTCATGCACGAATCACACACACCCACACCCTGCCATTTCTGCTGCTGGAGTAGCCAGGTTCAATGACTAGGACATCCTCAATGTAAAGATAAACTTGGAATCTAGCAAGACACACCACTCCATTTCTCTTCCAGGTTAAACTAGGTGACTATGCATCGCTCTAACTCTGAGCTACCTGTGAAGGTGCTTCTGCACATGAAATAGGAGGAGTCTATTTTACCACCTGAACCAGGGCAACAGAAAGGAAAAGGCTCTTTCCTCTAATGGCCGAAACAGTCCCTGGGTGGGATATTGGGCACAACAAAACACATACTGGGGTCTCTGTTATTTCCAATAGAACCTTTCTTGGGAGTCTGAAAACACAAGAGAATTTCCAGCTTTCACTAGTTCCAGCGTATCAATGGACACAAGAGTGTCAAGTGACCTGTCTATAGTACCACCGATCAACATGGTGGGCCCAGCATATGTGGCCACTGAGCCCCTGCAATGTGACTCCATCGAATTCAGATGTACTGTAAATGTAAAATACACACTAGATTTCAAAGATGAGGTATGAATTTTTTAAAAAGGGCAAACAAATCATTAATAGTTTTTATACTGGGGCACCGGGGTAGGCCAGTCACTTAAGCATCCAACTCGTGGTTTTGGCTCAGGTCATGATCTCAGGGTCATGAGATCAAGCCCGCAGTCGGGCTCTGTGCTCAGCATGGAGTCTGCTTGAGACTCCCTCTCCCTCTGTCTCTGCCCCTCCTGCCCCCACTAAAATAAATAAATCTGTAAAAAAAATAATTTTTGTATTAATTACATGTTGAAATGTTAATCTTTTGGATATATTAAGCTAAATAAAATATATATTTTTTCTTTTACCCACTCCTTTTTTTAGTGTGATTACTATAAAATGCTAAATTACATATGTAGTTTGTATTTATGGTTCTGATTATGTTTTTATTGGACATCGCTCATCCAAATGGCTCTCTAACCATATAAGCAGAGAGCCTGTTCAGTACGGTTGTCTAAAAAGATTAGGAATTGTTGAGTCCTCCCTCTACCTAAGTTTACATAGTGTGTCTGATGGAATTAGCTGTCCATCTTCTTTTAATTCAAATAATAAATATGAATTTCTTTTAATTCAAGTAATAAATCAACTTGGTCCAAACAGTTGAATTTCATGATGCACAGCCGGAGTCGATGCACAGCCCTGCTATCTCAGAAGACAGAATTGCTTATTTCCATGAAAAAAAAAAAGCCAAAACCAAAACCAAAAACAAACAAACAAAAACTGGTCTCACCAGAGTTACCCAAGATTTTCTATCTTCATATTTGCATAAAGTTTGTCCTCAGAGACTATAGACAAATTGCATGACGAGTAGATGGATTTTCGATTGCTGCTTCATTTGGGGTCTCAAATCAGGGGATTTAGGTGCAAACAGCAGCTCTAACATTTGTCATTTGTGTGACCTTGGATGAGGTACTCAACTTTTCTAAACCTCAGTTTTGACATCTGCAAAATAAGGAAAATAGTAATACCCATCCATAGTGTTGTTATAATGATTAAGTAAGATAATCCTGCTAAGCACCCAAAAACTATTATTTAAAAAACTCAACAACTCTTATTTCTTAATGGTGTCATTATTACCTTGCCTGTGTCTAGGCATCTTACAGCTATGATGATTATTGATTTTAAAAGATCAGAAAATTGTATCCCAGTTTTTAACAATGCTCAGATTCACAGACATAGAACGTGGGGAACAATTATCAGTAATCCTCATATCTTTCTTTGTGCCCAATAATACATCCTGGGCAGAAACTCCAAAACAGACTTCAAAGTAGAGTACTGAAAGAAATAAAAGTAATTTAATATGTTCTCTCCCCACTTTTTTTCCTTCTATTCCCATTTAAATAGTAAGACAAAATTATATAACAGGCACTTTAATTTGTTACTTTGAGTATATAATTCTGTATTTGTTTCCTAGTTCTGCTGCAACAAATTATTACAAAGTTAGTGGCTTCAAACAACACAGTTTTATTCTCTTGTAGCTGGGGAGGTCAGAACTCCAAAATCAGTTTCACTGGGCTAAAGTCAAGATGTTGGCAAAGCTGCTTCCTTCTAAAGGCTCTGAGGTGAGAATTGATTTCCTTGCCTTTCTCAGCTTCTAGTCGCCACCTATAATCCTTGCATGTGGTCCCCTCCTTCCTCTTCAAATGGCATCACTCCAATCTCTGCTTCCATACTCCTAACTCCTTCTCTGACACTGACCCTCTGGCCTCCCTCTTATAACGACCCATGTGAATATATCAGACCCACCCAGATAATCCAGACTGATCTCCCATCTTTTTATTTTATTTTATTATGTTATGTTAATCACCATACATTACATCATTAGTTTTTGATGTAGTGTTCCATGATTCATTGTTTGTGTATAACACCCAGTGCTCCAATTCAATACGTGCCCTCTTTACTATGGTGAGCGCTGTGAATTGTGTAAGACTGATGAATCACAGACCTGTACCTCTGAAACAAATAATACATTATACGTTAAAAAAAAAAAAAAGATAGTAGGAAATCTGATCTCTCATCTTAAGAGCCTTAACTTACTCACACCTGCAAAATTCCTTCTGCTAATATACTAACACAGTTCTGGAGATTTGGGTGTGGACATATTTCCGATGCCATTATTTGGCCTGCCACAAATTCCAAAACAGAATTTCTTTAGAATATATACATTCTTGGGGCACCTGGGTGGCTCAGTCAGTTAAGCGTCTGACTCTTGATTTTAGCTCAGGTCATGATCTCAGTGTCGTGGGATTGAGCCCCACGTCAGGCTCCACACTCAATAGGGAGTCTGCTTTTCCCCTCCCTCTCCCTTTGCCCCTCCCCCTGCTCACTCTTTCTCTCTCTCTTTCTCAAATAAATTAACAGATCTTTAAAAAAAGAATATATATATTCTTGTTATGATTATTGATAGAAGGCACCAAAATTAACCTGGTGCCTCCCTTAACCATAAAATGTTATAACACAAAATAAAGAAATTCACCAAGCTCAGCTCCAGTCAAGTCTCTCCCCACTCCCTGCCTGTCCTCACCTGCCTTGGCCTCTCCCTGCCTCCCCACCACCAGCCCCTTGCCACACACACCACTTTCTACAACTGTCCTCCCCATTTGTTTAGATATTCATGCTTGTGCTGTCTTTATTCTTACCAGCCTGCTTCTTTCATCCTTTAAATCCCTGTAAAATGTCACTCAATGACATTCATCATATTCTGCCTCTAGTTTATTTGAGCACATTGTTAGAAGAATATATACAATTTTTGATTCTTCTTTAATTCTTCAGAGTACCTGAACACTAGTACATGAAATGGTGCTCAGCATCACTAATCTTCAGGGAAATGCAAATCAAAACCACAATGATATCACCTCACACCTGTCAGAATGGCTATTATCCAAAAATAAAAAAATAACGAGTGTTGGCATGGATGTGGAGAAAAGGGAACTCTGGTACACTGTTGGTAGGAATGCAAATTGTTACAGCCACTATGGAAAACATTATGGAGGTTCCTCAAAAAAATTAAAAATGGAACTACCATATGATCCAGTAATTCCACTTCTTGTTATTTATCCAAAGGAAATGAAATCACTATCTCAAAAAGATCTCTGCACTCCATGTTCATTGCAGCTTTATTCACAGTAGTCAAGATCTAGAAACAACCTAAGTGTCCATTAACAGATGAATGGATACAGAAAATCTATACTTATAGATAGATAGATATGAAACCTAGATGCGCTCCAATTTCATGAACATTGATGCTATGGATTATTGAGGCACACTTGACCAGATAGATAGACAGATAGATGATAGATGATAGATAGATAGATAGATAGATAGATAAAACAGGGAGGAACGTGGGAGACATTATGCTGAGTGAAATAAGCCAGACACAGAAAGACAAATGCTGCGTGATCTTACTTTATATAGAATCTAAAAAAGTTGAACCCATAGTAACAGAGAGTAGAATGATGGTTACTAGAGGCTAGGGGGTGGGGTGAAATGAGGAGATGTTGGTCAAAAGGCACATTAAGTTTATAGATAGATATATAGTTATAAGATGAATAAGTTCTGGAGACCTAAGGTATAGCATGGTGACTATAGTTAATAATATATTGTATACCTGGAAGCTGCTAAGAGACTAAATCTCGAGTGTTCTTACCACGGAGGAGAAAAAAGGTAACTATGTGAGGTGATAACTATGTTAATTAGCTTAATTGTGGTAACCATTATGAAAATTAATAATGGGAAACCTCACTAAAATGGAGTCAGGAAGTTTTGGCAGGGGGGAGCTCTCACACCCTACCACTTGTAGTCAATTGTAAATCCAACAGGAAGAGACGGGGACTTGACCTTACACAGACTTGACCTTGCACATGGATACTACCTTACTACTCCAGCTGGAGGAGACACTTTCCTCATCCCTCCTCACAATAGCTCAGCCAATGAGAAACCACCATACTTCAAAACTCCTAGTTTACTCCAATGGACTTTAGTTCATAATAGCCTTCCCCTTTTCTCCTAAAAAAAAAAAAAAATACTTCTCCTTTGTTGCTGGACTTGCCTATGCTTTTGCCACAGCTTGCTTGTCCCAGATTGCAATTCTCTTTCACTCCTGAATAAACCCATCTTTTGCTGGTAAAATAACTGGCAGTTTTACTTTTAAGATTAACATAATTTCACAATATATATGTATGTCAAAATATCACATTGTACACCTTACCTATACACAATCATACTTCAGTAAAGCTGGAAAAAAAAATTAGCAGACATAAAACAAGGAAATATGATCCATAACTAAGAGATAAATTAAGAAGAACAGACTCAGAAATATCAGAGATGACGAGATTAGCAAATAAGAATATTTAAAATAACTATTATAAATATGCTTCTTGTATTTAAGAATCTAGAGGGAAACATGAGCATAATTGAATTAGAAAAAGAAGACATGAAAAAGATCCAGATACAACTTGTGGAGATAAAAAATATATCTGAAATGAAAAATACACTGGATGGATCTAATGGATACTATTGTGATAATTTTTCAGTGCATCAATCTAACCATTAAATATAAGTCATTGGATCATCTTTATTCATAAACACAAAAGCTTTTCAGTGGCTCAACAAAGAGAAAAAGCACATTGTTAGTGATATTTTTAAGCTGGAAAGTCCTGGCCATCACTGTGCCATGAAACCTAAATGTGCTCCAATTTCATGAACATTGATGCTATGGATTATTGAGGCACACTCGACTATGCATGTCAGAATCCACGAGTTTAATTAAAGTTATGATGTGAACAAAGAGTGTCCATTAGACAAGAAGAATTTGGTCTTGGCAAGTGATATTTGCATCAATTTGCTTAATTAGATCAGTACTTTTAAAACAATTTGTAAAGCATAGGATTAAAGGCCTGAATTTCAAAGGATTTAGCAGAAGCCACAATCATGGTTTCAAACAAATCATCTGCAAGAAATTGTAGGCTGAAAATAGCAATTAGCAGCCCACAGAAAAAATTTTAATGGAGACCATTTCTATCAATTGAATAACCATGTATAATATGGCTTGGCTTGAATCACTGATAACTTAACCTTCACCAAATTTTTCAGAGTGGAAGCAAACTGCCCCTCTTGTTTATTTCAGACTAGATTTCAAACAAAAATTAATCCCAGGTGCAAAAATATTCTGTGTCATTTTGGCTTTTGGGGGAAAGCAACAAAGGAGGCAGGGTTGGCAAATCTCAGTCCTAGCCTTACCTCTTATACTTCACACTCAGTCCTAACCTTACCTCTCCATCTTCCTATTTTAAAAAAGTGAATGCAATCCCTTGATATATGGAATCAGTCATTAGCCACTGACCTAGTAAATCAGTTAAAGTTATAATTTGAAAGTCCATTGAAAATGTATTGTATTTATTCCTAAACAAATAGCTTCATCAGTAACCTTGCTCATTCCTCTTCCAAAAAGAGAAAATGTTTGGGGGGAAATAATTACATGAAGAAGGTAACCAATTATTATATTGTATGATCTTACCTATATGCAGAATCTTAAAACAAACAAACTCAAAGAAAAAGAGATCAGATTTGTAGTTATGGGCATGGGGAGTAGGGAGGATTTGGAGAAAGGTGGTCAAAAGGCACAACTTCCAGTTTAAGATAAGTAACTACTGGGGATGTAATGTACAAGAGGATGACTAGTTAATACTGTCGTATGATATATTTGAAAGTTGCTAAGAAAGTAGATCCTAAAAGTTCTCATCACAAGAAAAAAATTGGGGGGTAACCATATGAGGTGATGGACATTAACTAAACTCACTGAAGCGATCCTTTTGCACTCTATGTAGGTCGAATCATTATGCTGGACACCTTAAACTTATATAGGCTGCATGTCAATTATATCTTAATAAAACTGAAAAAAAAAAAAGAAAGAAAGAGCTAAGAGGTTAGTGGCTGCAGTGAAGTAAGGGGGTGGGGGTAATAGGAGAAAGAAGTCTGAGAACAAAGCAGGGCAACTCATACAGGACCTTGTGCCTTCTGAGGAGCTGGGCATTTAATCTGCGTGTGATGAGACATCACTGAAAGGCTTGAGCAAAGACATGTGGGCGTCTGGCTGTCACTTTACCAGAGTTACTCCTGCTGCTGTTTGGAGAACCCAGCTGGGGACAAAGGCAGAGCAAGGCAAACCTCTAAGAGGCTACAGTCATAAGCCAGGCAGAGGTCCAAGTGGCCTGGGCCAAATGGTGAGAGTGGGGGCTGCAAGGATGGCTCCGACACAGGGATGGGAGAGGGGCGTGCAGTGAGGAATGACACCCACATGCCGGACCTGAGAAACTCAAACAATGAAATGACCACTTACTGATAAAGGAAAACCAAACAAGCAGAAGGTTTTGGAGGGAAAGGTCAGTTTTGGACACAGTAGTGTATCTTTTGTCATTGTCACCTTTGCATGTAAGTGGCAAGTCAAACGTTGGATAAATGAATCCAGAGTTTGGGGGAAGATCCGGGTTGTAAATACAAATTTTGGAGTCAAGGATATATAGATAATATTTCAAGCCATGAGATGAAATGAAATCCCCAAAAGAGTTAAGGCCAATACAAAAGAGTGATCACCAGTATTAAGTTTCTCTGATTAGAAAGATGAAGGACAGAGAATTGACCACCGCAGTTACGCAAGTGGAGGTGATTTGTGAGGCACCATGTAGCTGTCAGGAGACCGAAATCAAGCGCAAGTGTCAGGGCTGATACAGCCTACCCCGTCACCATGTACAAGAAAAAGTTGTGAGGGATGAGGCTGGGGGTGAGCAGGCTCTGTGCTCAGACACTCCGATTTACACCCACAGGATGTGCTGTGTCTGGGAAGAGACATGCCCAGGGTTTCATCTTAGAACAAGGTCCCACTGACAACATGGAACAAGAGGTGGCAAAATTGTCGTATGGATGGCAAAAGTGTGCATGCGAATAACAGGAAATCCTTAACTTCCTACGTGTAAATACATCCAGGTTAAAGTGGAGACACTCACTTGAAGAGTCCCGGTTTTATTTCACTTTCTTCCCACACAGATTCCTTCTATTTAGCGTTTCATTTCAGACAATGATAAGTTGCCCCAATGATTTTCGTGGTGCCGTAATTTTATTATCTCTTAGAGGCACCTGAGTCCTTACTGTCCCTGCTATATCTACATGTCAACTATTCTACTGGCAATGAGCATCAGGCAGAATGAAGACAAAGACTTTTTAATGAATAGAATTTTACTTTCCAAAATTTGACTACATCAAACCATTCAGATACAGGCATATATACGGTAGAACCCACCTATAGAAAATTGTCTTCCTCTTTTTCCTTTAGCGGGAAAACAGCATACTTTACCAAGCAAAGATACATTTTGTCCTTGAAATAAAAATCAAAATCTCAATTTTTAATCCCAGACCACTTTGTCCCTGTAGTTCCAACAAACATTTCTTTCAATCTTAGATAATGTTTCACTGTGACTGTCTCATGTGACTCACCACGGTCTTAAGAATTGCTGATAATTAAAATGTATTGAATCAATTCATAATTTTTTTATTTTAGGGTTATAAAACTGTGAAAAAACTCAATGCTTGGAAGAGTTATGATTCATGATTGAAATAATTTGGCTTTATTAAAACTTTAATAAAACTGAATAATGTCCTCACTCAGCTCACAGAACAGTCTTCAACTTAAATCTGTATGTTTATAAAGCAATTTAATGGATAGTATTTCATTTTATCTTCAAAATAACTTTGTGAAGAAGATAGCATCACCAGTATTACTTTCTCAGTGGCAACAGGAGGAAGGGGGAGCAATTTTCCACCTAATTATATTTCCCAAAGATTAATTCTCTGAAAGAGCTCAAGACAAATTACACTTCATGAATCTCAAGATGTAAAAGATTAAGGACCACAACAACTTAGCCAAGTGCTAGGGCAAAGCCATGTGGGGAGAAAGAAGAGTTGTTCCAATACTTCAGGATCACCCTAAAACTACCAATATCTTCTCCCGCCAAAAAAAAAAAAAAATCCTTTATTATCATTAAAGGGTTTTAGTATTTTAATAATTGTCTCTATTATCCATTCAGCTTTGCCTCCCCTTATTGACATATGTCCAGTTGACATAAGAAAAAAATGGAGATTGCTCTTCCTTAAAGGGAAGAGAGAATCTGGCTTGATGAACTTGCTCCATTGATTAAAAAAGAGAGTCAATAAGTCAAAGAGCAGAAACTTGCAGATGCAACTAGATTCATGTTGCAAAGGAAAAAGTCAAATTGTGAAATTGTAAAAAACACCCACTCATACCACCGTCAATGTAGTTTCATCCAACTGAAGAGATGGAAACATCGGAGGGTGCTCACGATCAAACAGGATGGCTTCGTGTGTATATAGTACAAAGTTCACTTGTTTCTAAGAAAATATATTCCCAAAGCATTTGATAATTTTGATCAGCTTCAGAAAATATTATCTATGCTTCTAAAAGAGGATTCCTTTCTTTACTGTCTCCTCCAGCAGCTTCTCATTTATCCCAAATAAGTTGCCATATTTAGCAAATATTAATACAGGACACCCAGTGAAATTTTAATTTCAGGTAATCAATAAATAATTGTTTAATATAAGTATATCCCAAATATTTCATGGAACATACTTAAACTAAAAAATTACTCTTTGTTTATCTGAAATTCATACTTAATCAGACATCCTAGTAGCCTTCCCAAAGTAACAAAAAAAGAATCTTACAGAGGGATTTTATTTATTTATTTTTATTTATTTTTTTTTTTAAAGAGGGATTTTAATTGCTCTACTCATCGAATGCACCATGAAAAAGCTCACCAGTCTGGCATTCTAGTTATCTGAAAAGCCTATCTGAGAAATACTTTAATGAATGAGAATATGTATCCAAATCTATAGGCATCAAAGGAGCTTTTTATTCTTCTTGTTATCTCTTATAGACCTTTCATTTTACTTCATCCTGTTGTCCCAAAAGAAAACAGTTGCTCTTCCAACACCTGTCTCCTGGTTTTATTATGTTTCAAGACTTCAGAGGCTGTAACTGCTCATTGACTGGAAGCTGTTCTTTCTGCTGCACATCAAGAAGCCCCAATATCAAAGGAGATGTTACATTTTATAAGTAGACTCAAAGGTGCTTTACTTAGGAAACAATTGTCATTCTCATAAACTATGAGAAGGTTAAATTTCCTTTAATCTCCAGTATATAGACCAAAAAAATAGACACCACATCTGAAATCACTGTTTCTGAAATCCCACTGTCTAACCACAGCTTCATGCTGGCTCACTTAGTCTGATTTTCATTCTTCTAGTGGTCACTATTTTAACTTTCAATAATATATGTTTACGCTCCATTTCTTGATTTTCTAGTGTGAGATTTTCTCTTGACTCCCAGGCATGAAAGACCAATTAACTTGCATATTACAGTTCCTCCACCTTATCTCCTACCCCTCCTCTCCTAATTTTGATTAAATAAACCATTATTTTAGGTTCTTATTGATTTTAAATGGTAGTATGCTTTCTTATCTATTATTTGATTTGTGAGTTTAAAATATTGTCTTTTGTGTCCTCGCCATGCAGTGTCAGGAAACACTTTGCCTCCTGTTCCCTGTCCCTCCCAACCCACTGCCTGTTCTTCATAGGTTCTATTATTACTTCTACATTGCGGAAATGTATGATGTTTATATTTAATCCTGCTTCCAGAGTTCCTGTGGATATTTACTCTTAATTCCATTTTAATGTTTTTTATTTTTCTTTTACCTCTCAGTTGGCTAGATGTCTTCATCAAGTAGTTTCTTTTCTTTTTTTTTTTAAGATGTTTTATTTATCCATTTAAGAGAAACAGAGAGAGCGAGTGAAAGCATGAGCAGGGGTGGAGGGGCAGAGGTGGAGGGAGAAGCAGGCTCCCTGGCTGAGCAAGGAGCCTGAGGTGGGTGCTTAATCCCAGGACCCCGGGATCATGACCTGAGCCGAAGGCAGACGCTTAACAGACTGAGCCACCCAGGTGCCCCAAGTATATTCCTCAAGAAAAACTCATATATCTTCTGGGTTTTTGAAGAGCTGGAAACATGTCTGCCTTTTGCCTTTATACTTGAATTATACTTGAACTAAACTCCACAAAAAATTCTTTCTTTCCAAAGGCAGCTTCAGCTTTTCTCCACTGTCTCTTCACACTAAAGTTACTGTGAAGTCTGAACTCAATATGTTTTTTCCCCTCTGTGTTTCATTTTGTTTGTTTTGATCCACAGGGTTCTGCTCTGCCTTTATTCTTGCAGCCTAGTAACATTACCAGTGTATTTTAGAGACTGTTTTGTCCTTTTTCATCTGGGAAGCCGGACACCATTTTAACCCACAGACTCAGGCATTCCTTTAATAAGGTTGTTTTTTTTTTACTATGTCTTTGAAATATTCTGTTTTGTTTTGTTTTGTTTTTATTTTACTTGTGTTGCTATGCAGACCTCAGGTGCATAGAACTGAAGGATAATATTCCTTAGTTCCTTTCTTAAATCTGTGTCACACTAGGTCTTCTTCTCCTTTACCCTACTAGCTTCTACACTTGGTCCTTTATTATCATTACTCTTCTCCTTAAGCACCACTCTATTACGTTTATTTTATATATATCTCTAACAAATTCTCCATATGTGTGTGTATTCTTTAAAAATATATAGAGCTTGGGGCGCCTGGGTGGCTCAGTCGTTAAGCGTCTGCCTTCAGCTCAGGTCATGATCCCAGGGTCCTGGGATCGAGCCCCACATCGGGCTCCCTGCTCTGCGGGAAGCCTGCTTCTCCCTCTCCCATTCCCCCTACTTGTGTTCCCTCTCTCTCTATCTCTCTCTCTGTCAAATAAATAAATAAAATCTTTAAAATATATATAGAGAGAGAGAGCTTTACTGTGTGCACACCTTTAACCTACATAAATAATATGTGAAATAAATTTTACCTTGTTTCTTACTATTTTACACTCAACAATGTGTTCTGAGATCTGTACAGTGCTACATGTTTAAACCCTAGTTCATTATTTCTGGTTGCTGCACAAAACTCTACACCTGTGCCTCAGGTTTTATTTCTCTATCTTCTTACTTACGGCCACCTTGGTAAACTATGACTCAACAAACATTTCTGTATATATCTCTTTATTGTCCTGTACAAAATTTTCCCTGTAATATATAACCAAGAATTGGCTTCCTGGGTCATAGAAATATGTACATTCTTAATATTATTCAGATGCTGTCAGATTATTGTCCAGAAGGATGTGCCAGTTTCTTATATCTTCATCAGCAATTAATATTAGTTTTCTAATTTTTGCTATCCATATGGGTTGAAAGTTGTGTATCACTGATTTAGTTTGCATTTCTCATTTGGTAGGGTAGCTAAACATCTTTTCACACGCTTATTAACCATTTAGTTTTCTCCTTCTGCAAAATATCTATTTATATCCTTTGCCCATTTTCTACTGGGTTTCTTGTATTTTTCTTTCTGATTCCTAATATCTCAGCTATTGATTGTTAGTTGGCATTGGACCTTGAAAATATCTTCATCTATTCCATTATCCATCTATTAATTTTGCCTTTGGTATCCTTCAAAGAACAGAAATTTTTAATTTTGATATAATAAAATCCACCTATTTTTATTTATTTATTTTTTAAGACTTTATTTATTTATTTGACAGAGAGAGAGAGCACAAGTAGGCAGAGGGAGAGGGAGAAGCAGGCTCCCTGCTAGGCACGGAGCCCAACATGGGGCTCAGTCCCAGGACCCTGAGATCATGACCTGAGCCGAAGGCAGACACTTAACCGACTGAGCCACCCAGGCACCCCAGAATCCATCTATTTTTAAACTGACAGTTTTTACTATTGGTCCCCTTTTAATTATTCCTTTTTAAAAGTCACAAAGAGGGGCACCTGGGTGGCTCAGTCGGTTAAGCCGCTGCCTTCGGCTCAGGTCATGATCCCAGGGTCCTGGGATCGAGCCCCACATCGGGCTCCCTGCTCAGCGGGGAGCCTGCTTCTCCCTCTGCCTCTGCCTGCCTCTCTACCTACTTGTTCTCTCTCTCTCTGTCAAATAAATAAATAAAATCTTTTTAAAAAATAAATAAATAAAAAAAATAAAAGTCACAAAGATATTCTCTTACATTTTCTTCTATTTAATCTATAACTTTACTTTTCACATTTAGGTTTTAATTGACTGGAGTTCATCATTATATCCAAAGTAAAATGGTATTTCAGGTTTTTTGTTTTTTGGTTTTTTTCTCCAAATGGTGAGACAACTTTCCATGTATCATCAGCAAATAAGACATGCTTCTCACCTATTCGTGTTGCCTCTGCTTCACATATCAAGCTTCCATAAAATGGATTTTCTTCTCTACTCCACTGAATTCTTTGTTGGCTTCCACAGAGAACCCACACTTTTCATTATTAGAGCTGTGTAAATGGAGCATACTCTGTATCCTTGCCCTATGCTTTCAAAATTGTCTAACCCTTTTGTGGACCCTTATTGTTTCATATAAGCTTTAGAATTAGTTTTTCCAGTGTCCACAAATAACTGCTGGGATTCTAATTAAAACAGAATTGAATATATAGGCTAATTTGGAAAAATTAACATTTTAATCATTATGGTTATCCTATCCTTGATCTTTTCAAGTCATTCTAAAATATTTTAAAGATTTTATTTATGTATTTGAGAGAGAGAGAGAATGGCAGGCAAGGGAGAAGCAGGCTCCCCGCTGAGCAGGAAGCCCGATGCGGGACTCGATCCCAGGACCCTGGGATCATGACCTGAGCCGAAGGCAGACACTTAACTGACTGAGACACCCAGGCGCCCTCCAAAATGTTTTAAAATAGTTCTTAATTTGCCCCCTGAAGATATGATTGTTTGCTAGGCAATTTTCTAAAAATTCTATAGTTTTATTGTTATTTTAATTGATAACATTTTGGCTGTTTTTCTAGATGATTAATAGTGATATGTATGA